>NW_024067724.1:600000-901602 GCF_009389715.1 Phoenix dactylifera | reverse complement strand
TCTAGAGAAGAACAGTCTGAAAGGCAGAGACACAGTCTTGAAGACCCTGTGAACGAGTCGACTCCAAGTAGTTCCGAGTCGACTCCCAAGCTAGCCGAGTCGACTCCAATAAGGTCCGAGTCGACTCCGAGGCAAATCAGCTTCCTAAAGACAAGGAAAAAGAGGAAGCAAGAAGAAAGGAAGAAAGAGATAAAAAGGAAGAAAGCCTTGACCAAGAAAGAGTCAAGCCAAAAAATAAAGGTTAGGAGCAACAATGATGATATTAGCTCCAAGAAACTACAAGAGGTAACTGACTTGTGCTTTATGGCACAAGAAGACAAGGTAAAATCTGAATCTACTCTTACCTCAAATGATTTTCAAGAAGAATTCTCTTATGATGAATTATTAAATGCGTTTCATGATTTGTATAGTGAATATAGAAAATTAGCTGTGAAGAATAAAGATCTTAAGAAACTAAATCTGAAAATATCAAAAGAAAGAAATTCTAATGATGAAATACAAGATAAACTAAACTCAGAAAATGAAACCTTAAGGTCAAATTCAGAACAATTGATCAAGAAAAATCAGAACTTAATTAAAGAAAATCAAAACTTAAGTAAAGAAATTAATCAATTAAAATCTTGCATTAACAAATTCACCGTAAGCTCAGAAAGATTAAAAATGATGTTTGAAAGCCAACATGCTGATTTTGATAAATCAAAATTTAGCTTGACTCCTTCACTTAGCCATAAATCTCTAGAGAAAAAGGTTATCAATTTACCAAGCAAACCATTAAATAAGATAACTTATTTCAAAAATGAAAAGGATGGGAATAACAACTTTACCTATCGTTCTAGTATAATTAAATCAAATGGTAAAGTTATTACTATTAAACAGATATGGGTTCCAAAAGGAACCATATGTCCTAACTCTCAAGGACTCAAGCAAGCTTGGGTACCCAAAATGAGAAAATGAGGATGTACACATAGGTGTACCAAGGTACCTATGGAACATAAAGAAACTTAAAAAGTTATTAACAAAAAAAATAATAATGAAATCAGTAATTCTTGCATCTCATCATTATTTGTGCTTTAGTATTTGATATGATTTGCTAGTAGTGATCAATTTTGTGATATAGAAAATACTTTTGGAAATATAATCAAATCTCCTTCATTTTTAGTATACTTTACCACTATTGGATAAGTTGCTAAATGATTAATCAATTTATTAAGAATAACTCTATGAATTCTCTATATGCTTGATTGAGAGTTATTATCCATGGCATTATTGTTTATTGATCATAGATATGATAATGTGTACTTGGTATGCTTTTGAATATATGCACTATGAATACCAAGAAACCATCCTTGCATATAAAATCAACTCATGCTAGTATGTACTTAATCTCAAAAGACCTTGCCATTGGCTTACTTAGATTATCCTCTTAAAGGTCAAAGTTTTACTATGCATGCTAACTAAGGAAACAAACAAAAAAATTTTTCTAAATCTAGAGATGTTGTTTCCAACACTAATTTTACAAAAGCTTACATTAGCCTTGTTCTTGGCACTCAAATTAAAATATTTTCTGCATTGGCACAAACTCACAAAAAGCGATCAAATGATAAAGGTTTGGCAAACTATGAAATCACGGCATAGTGATTGAAAACCAATTTTGTGTTAAGTTGTGCACAGAAAAATAATATTTTCAGCACCAAGGACACCTTAAGTAAAATAGGATTAATAGAACTCTTGAAGAAATGAAAAAGACAATTGTGTATGATAGTCATCTACTTAAATGATTTTTTTTTAAAAAAAAACTATCATCACTGCTTGTCATACATATGATTTCTATTAGATCTATTTTTGATGAAAACTCCTTTTGATCTTCTGAAAAATGGAAAATGAACCATTGCATATCTTTCATATTTTTCAGTCGTACATGTTATGCTTGATATGTTCTTATGAAAAATAATGCCAATCTGATAGGAGATATGTCATCCTTGGATATCATTCATCAAGCAATGCATATAGAATATTCAATGAAAAGATTTTAGTTGCAAAAATATCAAGTCGTCTTATTCTCTATGAGACTAATGATTATTGTCAAGATACTAAGATCAAATTATATATGGTTAATCTTTTACATATAACAATCTTGAAAACTTGTTAATAATTATAACAAAATTTGGAGTTTTTCAGAAATGCACTTAATGAAGAAAAATTTGATAACTACTAAAAGACTGAATCAAGAAAAGATGAAATAGATCTTGATTCTTGCATGAATTAAAAGTAAAGATCACCACTATCATTTGCTTGACTCATGAGCTTTATATTCTGTCAAATGAATGTGTAGAATTCACTCCTATGTGGTTATTTCATTAAAAAGTAGATCTATGTCAAATAACCACCATATTTAAAAATTACACATTACATATATGATAAAGCAATATGTATTTAAAACAAGCATCAAAAGCTTGATATATAAAGCTTAGGTAACCTTGTTGATAGAAAGTAATAGTGATAATCTATGCATCAAAAAGAAGAATCTATGATATCTTGCTTGCTCATAGCACACATTGATGGCATCATTTTTGTTCTACCAATGAAATTTATATGAATAGTTATATTGCAAGGTGAGTTTTGAATATGATGAATGAATTAACATCTTCTCTCAAAACTCCCAAATTAAGACAAACAGGAAAGGGAATCTTCATTGACCAACAGTTAGTCCACAAGAAAACTCTTATAGAAGATTGGCGTGAAGAAGGTATATCTATGGACCCCAATCTTGTAGAAATTGTAAAGGATGAGCAAAGTAGATCTATTGTTTAAAGCTGTATTGAAGCATGATAGAATAATTATTTATCATACAGCTAGTAGACCAGATTGTATGCTCATTATGTGACCTTGTGCAAGACTTCAATCTAACTTTAATTAATCATATTTTATTGATAACAAATAAATCATAATCTGAATTTTGATAGAAACAAATGTTTAAGATAAATTGATTAAAAACATAAGTTAACATATCTTATTGATAATTATCTTAAGCAAATAGAATCTAAACTAAATTGACTTGAACTATCTTGGTTAATGAATCTATCCTCTTAGTTCAAATGATATGTGCTTGCTTATATTTAGGCAATCTCTTGAGTAAAGTGACTCAACATGCAACTATTGTCATATCTTATATTGAGTCATCTAGTTAAAAAATATATATGTTGGATGAATGCTTTGTATCTTAAAGAAACTAATGACCTTCCTTCAAGAAAGAAAAAATGAGAAATTTCAACTTGAAGGATATCTTCATGTAAGATACACTAAACATTCACATGCAAACAAGAGAGAGGATCTTCTTCAGCCAAAAGTTCACACATAAGAAATCTAGTTTGGCTTGAAGAACATATAATGAATAGGTAATTTAGATACCTTTCTCACAAATTAGTTGAGCAAAGTCAGTAACTTTAAATCTTATTATGGCATGATTAAATTCTTTAATTATTAATTTTTGATATCATGTCTATATGTGTATTGACTGACTTATACTTTTAGAAATTATTTCATGGTTTGCCCAAACTAAAATATATCTTTGGCCTATGTCATAACCATGAAATACACAAGTATATGCTTAAAATGTTGATGTAAAATAACTTGTGAGAAGTTAATGAATCCTTGAGCATAATGAAATGTTGTTTGCATGATATACATATATATGATACGTAAGATTAATTCTCTATTCTGCTCTCTCATGAAAATTACTTGAGAATAACAAAAAGAGAGAGAGATAAAGAAAAGAAAATGGATATTATTCAAGAGAAGTAAAATCCAAGTAGAGGCAACACTTCAACCTTAAGGAAAAGCAAAACAAACTTAATATATTCGACACATTTGTGAGACTTGTGTGAGCATTCTTTTGGAAGGGATAAAATCCATAATTAATTACACTTAAACAGGGAGGTTTTGAAGTAAACATTTTAACCTTTCTATATTGCTCATCATAGGGATGGTGCCAATGGGAGGCTAGTGGTAGTACCCGGCACTATTTGACCCAACTATTCGGTGTAGGGCATATTAGGGACGGCACAAGAGGGAGGCTAGTGGTAGTACCTCGTGCCCCTTCCCAACTCCACCGGATAGGGAGCAAATAGAGTATAGAGCATAAGAAAGTTATAAATGAAAAACAAAGTAAATGAAAGTAGAATTAAGTCAAATTTTTAATCACTTGAAAACACACTTTAAAGATGAAAATCATTGCAAGATTATATTTAAATAGGGGGAGTTTATTTGAAAAGAATTGATTTTGATACTTGACATGCTTGTTCTAATATTTTAATGTATGACTTAACACACACTATATTTTGCATGTGGCATGATATTTTAAATTATGGGTTCTCAATATCTTTTGTAGTTCTATAAATATATACATTTCAATGATCATCTATATGTTTTTCTCTCCTACATTATTAAAGACTTCCATCAATAGAGTGAATGATTTTAAAGATAGAAATATTTCAGACCACTCAAATGATTCAAAAAAAAAAATGCCTTTGAAAGAAACTGAGCTTCAAATGAATCATCTTATGATTAATATTTCTATACATTTTCTCTAAGATTAAGAGAAAGCATAACTTGTTCTTAAAGGATTAGAAAGGGTGATTGCTATAAATTTTAAAATAATTCTAGATCACTCTACATTCTCAATATCATAGAATTTCAGTTTTATTCACGGCTTGTCATTAAAATCTGAAATTCAACAAAAGAAAAGAATGATTAAAGAGGAATGCAACTTTGAGGGGGAGATTTAGATATCTTATCCCAAAAATTACCTTAATTTGAAGCATACCTTGATTTTTATGGATTGATTTTGATGAACCTCCTTATATTACAATACTTGCTTTAATTATAAGTTTATACCTTGAGATGAGTTCTATAAAGGTTGTCTTATCTCATACCTTGAGTCTTATGAAAATAAGCTGAAACTTATAGAAAACATATTTTGAGATTGACAATTTTATTGAACAATATCTTAAAATTCTAAACTCTTAAATGGAATGATCAATTAAGGGGGAGAAAGAAAATTTTTATGATACACCTTGAGGCATGTTAATTGGTTAATATATCTTCTGCACAAATCATGAACAAAATTGCAATTCAAATAGTTGATCTTAAGAGCCTCTAATTTAATAAAAAAAGGGGAGAATAACGTGTTAAATTTTCTTGAGTATCTCGTAGAAAATCTATTTTGGAATTCACTAATAACTCCTAATTGGCTTGCTCTTTAGAACTTCAATATTGTGCCAATTCATATTTTTATATATGTATCAAATCGTGCTTTCTTTGAATATCATTCGTGGTACTTCTTGAATTAACTTAAGAAAGATTCCACCTACACTTGATTAGAAAACTATCTGTGGTATCAAATTAGAAAACTTCTTAAAATCACATTCGATGTGTTCTGCTCTGAAATTATCTTAATTGTCTCTGATCTATGCTCATTAATCTGATTCTAATATTATTGCCTTGAGTTATATGATTCATATCCTTGCAATAATTTGACATGCAAATCAGAGTACAATAAGAAAAAGAAATATTTGAGTATTCCTATCTTTGTGCTTAATGTTTCACTATCTTTTTGATGTTGTCAAAAAGGGGGAGAAATATCTAAGTATATGCTCATAATGCTTTGTGTTTTGCATTGAACACCAACTCAGCTTAAATTGAAATATGTTGATTGTGTTAAGCTGATTAAATCTAAAACATTATCATGAAGTATGTTTTTAAATATATATGTTTCTACTTCATGCAACTTAGCTATGTATTACTTCTAGAACACAATATATTTTATATTGCATATACTCCAAGTTTTGTCATCATCAAAAAGGGGGAGACTGATGACCCAAAGATTGATTTAAAGATTGATTTTGATGATCACAAAACCTTGAAGTATAAATACTAATGTTTGTGTTGCAAGAAGAAAGATTATTTATTTTGCAAGGAACATAGCAAGTTGGAAGAATTCAAGAAGGCCTCCAAAGCTCTCAAGAAAAGTTAGAAGAAAGCCACACCTCATTGGCCCAAGATTCAAGTTCAAAGGCTTCAATTTAGAAGAGCAAGTTTTAAGAAAAATTCAAAGGAAAGGCACTCGAGTCGACTCCTACAGTTCCGAGTCGACTCCAAGGAGCAACAGACAGCCGGACAGAAAAGATTCATCTCAGAACCTGTCAACGAGTCGACTCCTGAAGAGCGCGAGTCGACTCCGATGTTCACCGAATCGACTCCAGGGTAGTATGAGTCGACTCCTAGGAGTCACAGGCAGAAAAGTCAGAGAGCAGTTTTCGGGTCTGAGATTCGAGTCGACTCCAGTGGAACGCGAGTCGACTCCGATGGTTGGCAGGTCGACTCCAAAGAAAGCAAGAGTCGACTCTCAGCGGTACATAAAGAAAAAGTCAGAGAGCATTTTTGGGACTCTGAGATTCGAGTCGACTCCCGCATTACACGAGTCGACTCCGAGACACCGCGACCCAAAGAAGACAGAAGACTAATTTGCTGACTCTGAGATTCGAGTCGACTCCCAGACAGCTCGAGTCGACTCCAAGGCAGCACTTCACCAAAGACACAGAAGACTAACTTTCAGAAACTGAGAGCCGAGTCGACTCCAAGGAAGTTCGAGTCGACTCCAAGACTGGACGAGCCAAAAGACAGAGGATCGGGAGTTCGGGCTCTGAGATTCGAGTCGACTCCCAGGACAGTCGAGTCGACTCGAGTGGACAAAATTCAAAATTGGGATCCACGGACTTCAGTGGAAGTGCCGACTCCAGAATTGCCAAGTCAGCTCCAGAAGTTGGCGAGTCGACTCCGGGTTAAGTCGAGTCGACTCCCAGTCGAGGCAAGCACATTAATTCAAATTTGGAACAGTGGCCGAGTCGTCTCCGGTAAAACACGAGCCGACTCCTGCAACAGGCGAGTCGACTCCTGATCGCGCGAGTCGACTCCGATCCCAACGGTAATATTGTCAGGAAGTGCAGACTGTGTCCAACGGCTCTATTTTTGTCTCTAACGGCTATATTCTTGTTTCCACGCCATCTAAAGCTATAAAAACAAGAAGAGAGCTAGGGGAGAAGGAATGGAAGTGGGAGAAAACATTTAGGGAAGAGATTCCAAGGGAAATCTCCGATAAGCACAATAAGGGCCATTCAAAGTGAAATAGAGAGAAGAAGAGCTTCCAAGTGTATCCCAAAGCTTCCTCTCCATCCGTGTGCTGCCGCGGTGATCCTCTACTTCGTGCCAAATCAGAAGAGGGTCAAGTAAAGAAGAAGTCGAGCTCCTCCATCTTCAAAACTCGTTTGAGGGCTTCTCTTTACTCTATTTGTTTATATTGTTATATTTGCTTGTTTAAGAAGCTTTGATTTGTTTTTATTCTTTGTTTTAATATCTTGTAACTTGATTCAATCAAGGGATTGAATCAAGGGGTTAAAGGTTTGTTGGTGAGCCAAAGGGAAAACCAACGGTGTAAGGTTTGTTGGTGAGCCAAAGGAAAAACCAACGGGGTTTAGGTTTGTTGGTGAGCCGAGGGTAAAACCAACGTGTAAGGGTTCGATTGTGATCCCGGGAAAACAATCGGGGGTGGTTCTAGTCGGTGAGCCTGGGAAAACCGACCCGAGTTCGTTGTAACCTCGTAAAACAACAAGTTGGGTTGTGAGCTTGTAAAACAACCGGCTGTAATCTGTAGGATTATAGTAAAATTCCCATGAGGTCTTGGGGAGTGGATGTAGGTGCTGGGATGCACCGAACCACTATATTTTTGTTGTGTTTGTGATGCTCTTTGTTGACTGACCTCCTCACTCACTTACTTAGATATTAAGCTTGCTTAACTCTTCTTCGTGCATCCTTTAGTTGCAAGCATAATCAATTTACTCAATCATTAAAATTGGATAGCATACTAGGGCAAAATTAGACTAATCTTTTATTGAACCCGCTGCTTAATAGTTGATTAGATTAGAATCATACTCTTGCTAAGGTTAAGCTTCACTAAGCATCCATACAACTTAGCATAATTAATCTAAAAGATTAGAAGTAGTTTAAAAGTTTTTAAAAGACCCAATTCACCCCCCTTCTTGGGTTGTCACCTTGGGCAACAGCAGGGAAGTTCTTCTCGATAGAGAAGAGGAATCTGTAGGAACGAGCCCCAGTTTTTAGTGCCAGCATGGCTATCGACTGGTCAAGCTCGCGAACTTCCCACGTGGCGGCGGTGAAGCGATCAAGATACTCCTTGAGAGATTCCCCCTTCTTCTGCTTGATATGTAGGAGGGAGTCCGATGTCCGCCGCTGGCGCCGGCTGGCAGCAAAGTTGGTGGCGAACTGCCTGCCGAGCTGCTCGAAAGAGGATACCGTGCTCGGCTTTAGTCCGGAAAACCAAAGCCGAGCTGTCCCTCGGAGGGTCGCTGGGAAGGCCTTGCAGAGCACAGCCTCCGAGGACCCTTGCAGTGCCATGAGAGCTCGGTAGCTTTCTAAATGGTCGAGAGGGTCGGTGGTTCCGCTGTAGGGCTCCACTTGAGGCATCTTGAACCTCGGGGGGACCGGCTCGTCCTCGATCTAGCGAGAGAAGGGGGACTTGGTGGTGAATTCAAAGTCCCCCTCGTGCCTTGCCTTCCTGCTGTGGAGCGCTTTAATCTGGCGCTCCAGATTCTCAACTTTCCTGTCGAGGTCCCCAATCCGGGGGATTGTCACCGTAGTTTGCTCCGGCTCACGGCGGTCCGGGGCCGACTCGGCTTCGGAGAGCTGCGGTCCTTTGTCTAGGCTTCTCCCCGGTAACTCCCTCTGGGGGGACACTCGCTCTTCGTTGTTGGCCCTAGAAGAGCCATGAAGGTTCTGGCCTTGGAGAATCAGGCCGTTCGGAGGAAGCACCGGCAGGATCTAGGCCTGCGGGGGGAGCGTAGGTAGGACTTCCTCCCGCCGCAGGCCTTGGACGGCGGCGGTCAAGGCCTGGACTTGCTGCATCAGGGCGCTGAACTGTTCCGGTTGAACTTGAGGAACCGGATCAGCCGGATAAGGCGAGTTCTGGACGGAGTGTCCAGGACTCGGCGGAAGACGCCGGGAAGCGTTGGAGGCTCCCTTACTTCTCAACTTCATGACCGCGACTCGGGCATTTCCTCTAGCGCCAACTATTGCTAGAAATTGGACCCGGGGGCGACCGTCGGCAGAGGAGGAGGAGCTCCGGCGAACACTGGGGGGCGGCGATCCATCGGCGAGCGGCGTCCTCCGTGGGGGGCCTGCAAAAGAAAACCGGTGGCCGGGGTTTCCGGCGCCGGCCCTCCAATGCTTAAGTCATAGAGGGGGCTTAATTTTTTTGAGTAGGAGAGAGGAAGGAAGGAGATATATTCTGCTGGGCTTTTTCTGAGTCCAACCCCCCACTGAGGAGGAGGGGTTCCTTTTTATAGAAGGGTTGGATTACTTGTGATGTGATGGGGCGAAGTTGCCGTACGACTCAGCACGTCGCTTGAGTTGGTGCACGACCAGGTGAATTAATGCCTTGACGTCGGAGGCAAGGCCGGGATCAGAGAGTTGTCACGGCTGATCGAACGCTGCCGAGTTGATTTGCCGTGGAGGACCGAAGATCCGTAGATGATAGGAGAGTGAGCCGGAGATATGCATTAATTGTTGAGTAAGTCGGAGATATACATTAATTGTTGAGTGAGTCGGGGGTTTGTAGAGATCATGCGTATTAAATGCTGGAGGCGGTGGCAGGGTATGGCCCCTGACTGGACTTTAGAAGGGTGCAACCGCGGTAGGTGGGCGGCGAGGTCGGACTTCCGAGGTCAAGAGCCCTGAAGCTAGATGCTTGGTGGGGTGCTAGGTTGGGCGTATTAATTGTGGAGCAAGCCACCTAAGGCGTGATCCTATATCGGTCCGTAGGGGAAAGTACCCAAGTGGACAGTTGGTGGAGTCCGACTCCCGGGGTCGGGCGCTCTTAAGTCGGGCATCAAGTTCGGCCGCCCGAGTCGGCCGTCATCCGGTCCCGTACCGGCAAGGTTCTCATGTACTCGGGGGAACTTGCATTCCCTCAACAGTGGACAAGGCTTAGATAAATTCACCAGTTTCAGCCTTTTGACTCTAGGACTTTCCATCCTATGACATCAAGGAACATTTTGACATTGGTCTCGTTAGCCATAGCACCTTGAAAACTCTTGAATATGATTTTTTTCTTTCATAATTACAATGCGAAGCCTATTTGCCTCTTTCCTATTTTTAATAGTGGATTTCTTGCTCGGTAGAACTATCTTCCGTAAGCTTAGGGGATTCATCCTCAAGTAAGGCAATATCTAATATTTAGCTAATCCTAGGGCTAATTCTACATCTCTTTTCCATCCCTTAAAATTATTTTCAGTCAACATTTCAATGGTGCAAATTTGTTAATGCACAACAATGTTGCTAGTAGCTGAAAAGAAAATCAACATGATATTGATTAGTCATGCATAGGTATTAATGATAATCCACAAGAATATGTTGAGGAATAAACTTTAGCAATATTCTCAAGGCTCCAAGATGTATCACCATATAAATACCATGGGCAGAATATAAAGGACATATCCCAATACCTCCATACAAGTCAATAGTAAGCATGACTCTTAGAAAACCTATCACTTTTAGATAGATAGGCCCCTTTGGACCAATTGAACAAAATCCCCTTACTAATGATTCACACTACCCCTAAAATTAATACACACAGTTTATCCTTTTTGGGTAGTTAATTGTATATGCTATAATCATAGAGCAGCTTCCTAGAATCCTTTATCAAAAAAAACTTCATGAAACTCAATAGATGAAGCACTTTGGTGATACCACCTACGTAAAATAGGAGTCTCCAGCTGAAACTATAACAGAACTTTAAGGCCGCAGGTATATAATTATTCATTGTGCATAGGGGACTCGAGATTAGCAAGATGCCATGCACACGGGACTTGGGGCCAGTGGGCCAAGCCAACTAATTCTTTCGACTTCTACAAATTGGGTTTCACGATTCTTGGTCCTATGAAGTCATGTTGATGAAAGAACGAAAACTCTAAGTTGTTTTCTGCATTTCGTCAATCGTGAAGAGATTAATTAATGAAATTAAATTTCATCCTTTAACCCTAATAAAATATTTTTGAATAAAATTCAATTTTAATGTTTTAGTCTTCTAATCCTAGTGTTATCTGAAACCTTATGTAAGAATATTGAATCATCATACCGAGAATTAAAATACCACAAATATATTATTTATTGATTTAGATATAAGGAAAACGGCCGGCTCTTCGTCTCTCTATCCTACTTTACATTGTCATACAATAGGATAGATAACTCTCTAACTCATATAGATAAGCTTAAATCAGAGTTGGACTAGGATGGAGAAGGGACCAGGTCCAAATAAGGTAAAAATCTAGTTATTAGATCCTTCTATTAAGGTGCCTAAATAACCATATCATATTCTCATATATTAGAATATCAAGAACGCCGAGAAGGACCATGGCCCAATAACTTATTGATCACAATTTTTATTTGGGTTCATACCAATTTAAATCATTTTCAACTCATTTTCCGCAAATAATATGTGATATGCAATAAATGGCAGCCCACATTCCTTCATAAAAAATCTTACATACCATACCACAGTGCGTTATACAAGTATGCATTCAATGTCTTCCTCACAGCAAGGATAAATGGAACAGTAGAGTTGATCATGATTTGGTAGAACCTTTTCACCAAGAAAACTTTTGCAAGGTAATCTCTGCCAAGCCACTTGCCACTAGAAGAATTGCACCTGTGCTATCCTAGCTAGCTTCCAAATCCAACTTAAATCAACTTTCTTTATGCTCTGTTTTGCTTGAACTTCCTTAGCATGCACTTAGGGAAGACCGAATTCATAGGTTTTTATATTACATGGAGTAGGCATCCAGATCAAAAAATTATTATTTATCCAAGAATCCGGAAAATCCTTGATACTCTGACATTACCCAGATTCGAAATGAAGCCTTCCTTGATAGCATTACCCCCTTCACATATTGCTTTTCAAATTGCAGCAGCTCTTCTAATGGAAGCTTTCTTTGATCAGAGACCATCGAACTTGTATTTGGATTGAATTACTCAACATCATTGGTTGTTAGGATTGAACTTCTGGATTAGAGCAAACCTCCTAGATCTGATATCATGAACTCGAATTCCACCTTTATAATTAGTAAAATTTATTTCCACTAGTTTAATATTTAGTAGTAGACAAAATAAGTATGCCAGTATCAATCATAGTAATAGCATTGTATAGAATAATAGCGTAAGGACTGAAAAATGCCTATCATGGTGAAAAATACGAAAAATCCTCCTACTATTGATTCAGGTTGGACCTTCTATTCTTGGCAACCATGGAACTTGATGGGAAAGAGCATTAATATTCTTCTAGTGGTTAGAAGAATTACCCTAAATCAAGACATATAGATTCCTTCGTAGGAGTTCTATGTATTATAATATCTCAAAATTATGCCCACTAAGAGTTGTGGGTCTTAACGAGATCATCTTTCCTATCGGTCGACTTATTTGCTTAGATTTATGTGCTATCGATTGATCCCTAAAACCCAGAATTTATATAAGATGACATCTTCTTAGGCCGCGTAAAGCCCATGTGCATGGTGACATGAGCTTGGTTTGTATTCTGGTCCTTGCAAGTCTCATTTTCTTTTGATTTTGTCTTTGTAGCTTGGTAAGCATTACCAACTCTATATCCTTATTTCTTAGTTATCTAATTATCAAGGCCTATTGATCATTTTTTTTCCTGATCTCTTGGGATGTCTATTTCCTAGACTCTACCTTAAATATTTGGCTTAGGGTTGTATTTACAGCTCAAATCAAGTATCTTGCTATTCTTTTATAACTAAAATATAATAATTTATAATCAAATAAAATCATTTAGATAAACTAGAAGAGCTAGCATAAACTTGAATTTTCATTCAAAACTTTTAACTTCATCCAAATAATTGATCATATTTTAAAAAGTATTGATATACTTGAAAGCACTATAAATAAAATTAACCAAAACAAATAATGAAATATAAATGTTTAAATATAATTAAAGTAAAAATAGATAAGAGAAGATGTAGTTGTTGTGATGAAATTGAGGGTTTTGTTTAGATTAGAGATTTTAATGAATTGGAGAGTGAAGGACGAGATTTTAGGGGTGCAAATAGGTCAGGTCGGACCGGATCATGAGTGACCCCGACCCAACTTAGTTTTTGTTCAGCTCCTAATGTTGGGAGCAAACTAACAAGCTCCTTAGAAACCCATATCTCCTTCCTGTTTGCCTTGAAAACCGGCCATAAATTCACTTAAAAACGGCTAATAGTACCACGACCAACACAAAAAAAAAAAAGAAAAGACTCTTTTTTGCTTTTCCTTTCTCTCTTTCTCTCTCTTCGGGTCCACTCAGGTCGGATCGGGTCGGGTCGGTAAATCCAGACCCAACCCAGAAAATGATTCGGGTCCAATTCGGATCCTAAAATTCGGATTGGGTCGGGTCATGGGTCAACCCGACCCATTTGCGGCCTTAATCACGCCAGCACCCTCCCCTAGCCCGACCGGGGCGACGACTCCAGCCTCGAACTCAAGATCTATATCTGCGAGGATTGCGACGAAATCCAAGATTCCAACGAGAAGAAATCGAAATCAAAAACGAGCAAAGGCATTGAGAAATCTAAGGTTCATACCATCTTGGGTGGAAATGTAGTTCACTTAGCCATAGCTGAGGGAGTGCCCGGTGGCGGAATCACGGCTGACCCGGATGAATGTTAGCACTCTGGCGAAGGAGAAGAGCTCGAAGATGTGCACGTCCGTCACTGCCTCGTGGAAGTCCCTGATATAGAGTGCTGGCATCGAGGCCGTCCTAAAAAATTGAACGAGTCTAATTTTAGAACCTGACCCGCACTACGAGTCATCCAAAATAGGTTGAGTCAGGTCTAAGAGGAGCGGGTCGGGTCACGGGTCAACCCGGCCTATTTGCAACCTTAAGATTTATATGATTCGATTTTTTGGATAAGTGGGATACCAGGTCGACTCGAGCCCATCTTTTGTTGCTCCAAATTACACTAGGATCATATATGCGATGGGACAGGTTGACATACAAGCTACATTGGGTGGGTTAAAAGAATTAAAAGATCCAGATCCGGCCCAGAATTTCGATTAGGTCCGAGTTCTAACCCGAGCCAATCCATAAGTTTCCAAATATTAATCAGGCTAGGTGTAATCAGGTCGGAACCAGGTTGGTCATGGTTTAACCCACTCATTTGTAGCCCTACTTACTCTCTAAAGATGCAAATTTCTCTTTAAGAGCTGTTCTTAAAATCCAAAAAAGTTTAAAGGCTTGACCTTTTATTTATTTGTTGCCTTTTCAGGTACGAGGATTGGAAGTCCTAGTAGTGATCCTCCGAAGACATAGGGAGGCAACAAGCCATCCAACGGGTGAGGAAAAGAATATCCAAGTGAGGAGGAGATCGAAAGGATACGGAAGATGGCAGCAGGATTGGGAACACTAAATCTGAACAAGTTGAGTCAAGGGCTGAATCCCAATATTAGAGAAAGACCAGTATGAAATATATTTCCTTTCCTATTTTGGGTTTTGCTTTTTTTCTATATATATAAACTCATAGCAGGACTTTCTTTCTTAGAGGGAGTCGTTCCCATGTCGTTCTTTTCCTAAACGCTTCTGGATTTCCCTTTCCTAAAACGAATCGACTTTATAAGGATACTTTCATGTCTACGTCAGATCGTATCTCATCCTACGATCTAAGATTGCACAGAATACTCATATCGTCAATCGCAACCATCCATCCGTCCACGTAACAACAGGGCAAAGAATGGAAAGAAATTTATTCCATTCATGACGACAAACGATGCATCCTGCGAAGCCAATATATTCTCCTTTCCATCGTCTCTTCTCTGCTATCTTGTAAAGGGAGTTTTATCGTAGGGAGAGCGAGAGAATATCTTGTAAAGGGAGTTTTATCGTAGAGAGAACGAGAGAAGGAGAAGAAGATGGATTGGGATTTGATGGAGTGGATGATGGAGTGGAAGAGAAGTCATGCTGTCGAGAACGCTACTGCTGATAACTGTTTGACATCTGCTACTCCTAGCAACTATGATAACGTCCCCAACAAAGTTTGTAGTACGGGTGGAAAGGTGGGACAAGGGCTGGTGGAAGAACATCAAATAGTGAAGAGTGCGGATGGAAGCCAGGAGCTGAAGGAAGAGGGGGAGGAGACTACTGGAAAGGTGGGACGAGGGCCGGTGGAAGAACATCAAATAGTGAAGGTGATGACGGACGAGCAGGAGGAAGCGCTTCGACGGCAGATCAGTGCCTCCCGAGCCATCAGAGAGAGCCTTCTGGAGTCATACAGGAGAATTGCTTCCGAGTATCTCTCCCAGCATGGTTTGGTTCCCTTTCTTTCTTCTTTTTATTATATTATAAGTCTGGTTTTAGACTGTCATGTAACTACTGTTTCAAAACATCGGACTTTGAAGCATACTCATGTCTTGGATTGGTTTAGTTTGGTTTATCTTCTGTTTTGAGATGGTTTCTTATTAGAATTTTTTTTGCGCTTATGATTTACAAATTATTTTGGTCAGTGGATGATAGATTTTTTTTTTTTTTCCGGCGAACAGATTTTCTATGGTGTGCGGTTTGCATCATAGGGCCTGCTCGATAGTCTCTGTCAAAAGATGGACGACCAACAAATGATACATCTTTATGTGTCATATATATTATATCTTGTTTGACGGTAGTTATGGGACCTGCAGTGTAAACAACGTACAACTAATAATCTTGGGTCTTTTTTGGGAGTTATCTTGGATTTTTATTTTTAATCTATTGTACCGGTGGTTGTAGTTGGTGGATTAGAGTATGTATTTAGCTGTTGCTGTATGATTGAATATTTTTCTATTATTATTATTTTGCGAGTCCGCATGCCACTTACATAATATGTTATTCCTCTACAATTAAAGTCTTACACTTGTATAAAACAGTGTTCTCGGATATTCGTGTTTCTTTTTGTCTTTTTAAGAACCGGACATAAATGTCTAGTCCAAGATATTTATTTATCTTTTTGACATAATTTGTAAATTTCAGGATACATTTTCTATGCAAGAGGTCTATTTTGACGATGATCTTTATAAAAAAAAAATAAGTTTAATAAAATATTATCTTTTGGTGATGTAATTATCCGATAAAAATAAATTTTTCTATGAAAAAATTACTAAATCTAATAGTCTGGCGAGAGCTAATTTACATCGTCAAAATTATATTTTCACTAATAAATTTTTTTAATCATCAAATTTTTTATCACTATTTTTTTTAGTGCATCTATTATATATAAAAGAATCTATAAGAATGCAACGAAACTAATAACCTCCACAAAATTGAAGCATCTCAATGTAGGAAGTGCGATATGCCCTAGTTTTCAAAGGCACATCATGGCATAAGCAGAATACAATTCCAAGTTTTGGATGCGAGAAGGACCCTACAACAATGAAACCTCTATATAATAAATATACTAGTTAATAGGGAGGAGGGGGAGAGAGGAGATCGTACTATTGTTTTTTATATGGACATCTTTGTATTTTTTTTTTTAAGTGTAGAAGACTCCCAATATTAGAGAAAAACCAGTATGAAAAGGTATTGTTAGGGCAGAAAAGAAGATTATGTCCTAGCAAGAGATATTGTCCGCTTTGAGAAGCTCCCCCACCATTTCAGGACGGGAGATATTCCTCACGGCTTTGTCCAAAGGGCGTCTCCTGAGGGAAAGGGGATGGAAACCCCTTATAAGCACAATCCTTTTCACTACCCAAGCAGTACGGGACTAAAAATTTGTGGCCCGTCTTTACACCCCTAACAAGTATATATTTATTAGAGGATATTTATTTATTTATTTTTCATGCATGCTAGCAAAGGTATATATGCTATTAGAGGTCTTATCTTCAAATCTCATTTGTTCCTTTCCTTCGCCCCCACTCGTTCTCTCTATCTTTTATGAAAATTTGTCTATATAGAACTGTTAAATACTAGTTCGCAACAAGAAATTCTGCATAAATTAAAGCTAAAGTACTACTCATTTATTAGATTTCTAAGGTCAAAATCATAGCTAATAATCTTATGTCTCCGCTATCTTTTATCTATCTCTTTAATAGCTGTTCTTAATATCAAAAAAAAAAAAAAAACTTTAAAGGCCTGATTATTTATCTCTGGACTTTTATTTACTTTAAGGTACGAGGATTGGAAATCCAAGTACGGATCCTTTGAAGTCAACTGAAGGCTGTAAGCGATCCAATAGGAAGCAGCGATGGAGTGCAACCCCAACTCAAACGCTGATTCTTGACAAAATTTATCATTCAGGAAAAGTATCTCCAAACAAGGAAGAGATCAAATGGATTACTTCTGAACTCTCACAACATGGTGAAATTACTGTGTCTAATGTCTACAATTGGTTCCAGAATAGAAAGACACGTGAGAAACGGAAGAGGGTAGATGAATTGGTACATAAGATCAAATCTGAAGTTGAGCCAGGGGCTGAATCCTCCAATGGGAAGAAAATCCAGTTAGAGAAAATAGATTTTGACAACAAACAGTATCTCAGTACTGATGCCCATTTCTTTCAAACCTCACAAGTCAACTCTGAGATGCATTTCATAAACCAAGAGTCTGATATAGCACATGAATCCATCAATTGACAATTTAAGTTCTTATGATCCTAGCCAAATTCCTGTCATTGAGAAAACTCAAGCAAGTCCAAGTATGTTGTCTTATTTCAATAAGCTTTTACAATGTCATTGAACCGGCATTTTATGTTGCTAATCAGTCTTCTGAACTTGACTTGAGGAATACAGGTAACGACTACTTGATGGGAGACATATAAATACCAGAGGAGTTTGGTTCCTTCGACCCGCAGATTGGTGATGATTTCTTTGAATTTGATCCACAAATTTGCTGATCAATCTTAATATTACCTAGAGGTTTTACTGCTTCTCTATGTTTTTGTTTTAGTTGATTTCCAAACAACTGATGTCTGAATGATGCGTAGGTTACAATTGGGATGCTTTTTTATTTTGCACTGATGTCTGATGTCTGAATATTTGTTTTAATTTTATTTCGGATAATAGTGAAGAGCAGTTTACTCAGTCATAACCAGAATTAAAGATTTCTTTCTAGTATCTCAAATTGTGCAGCATTCATTGTGTGAAATTAAAGCTACTTTTTTCTTCTATTTTTTGTATGAAGAAATGAAAAGAACCTTCTTACACTACAAAAAAGAAATACCTTTTGAGCTTGATTCAATATCAGAGTATTGATGTTAAGCCTAGTAGATACTGGACCTTTGCCTGCAATCATTTTTTATTTTTAAGAACCATGCCTTCATTTTTTAACCATGACAGGAGAAATGTCTCGGTAAAGGCTTCCTCAACCATGCAAAAGATCCCACGCTAACCCACGGACTAGTCCGAAAGAACGGCCCGAACACAGTCGCGTCCCAAAGCAAAACCTAATAGAAACAACCATAGCCACTGGAGAACCATAGCAAAACTAAAGAGCCTAACGCTCTAACAACGAACATCGAACACCCAAGAGAACCTGAAAGAAAGACAACAACGAAAAAAAAACTCTCACAAAACAAGCCTAACACCATGGGTCATATTCAAAGATATAAAAGACATTAAGGACATCTTTGGTGTTGCTTTTACTTTGTGAGAAGTAGGAGTTTGAAGCTAAGCTTTCCAGCTAATCTTAAAGCACTTTTCTGACTTTTTCTTCTAATAGAAGTAAATGTTAGGCAATAGCAATTGTCTCATAGTCACAAAAAACTCTCTCCACAAGAATGCAAGGTATCTCACCACGAAATCATAAGCAAGCAATGAAATATATTTAAATAATCAATGTTCGAACTTTAATTTAAATAAATAGAATTCAATTTTAATATCTAATAGAACCAATAATTTTTAAAAGGTCTTATAGTCAAATTCTGATCTAAATTAAAGATATCAAATTCGGCCTCTAGCCACACTCCCAATCATAACCTTGTGCCATCTTAGTTCTCAAATTTGAAAAAATATAGTAAGATATGGAATAATAAGCTAGACAGGCCAGTAAATAATGAACACTTTGACCAGATTAATTAAACAATAAATTAAATAATTATTTATAGAAAATAAGCATATATAATTCATTAATTCAAAATAAAATTTCAACATACAGCATTATCAAAATATTATGCATGCCAAATTCAAATTTCATTCATAAATCTAAATTTCTTCCAATCATCGAGTTTATCTCATCAACTATGAACTATGACCATATTTTTTCTGTGATAGGGTCATAATGCTGCATACCTTCTTGCGGTATATCGCGCATCATCTTGCAGCAAAGTCTTTCAAAACTGCGTATCTGATTGTGATATGTTGCAAATCGTTTTGCGACATAAACCTTAAGTTCAAGACAAATCAAGTGGTAACGTATTAACCCCTATTGGTGGGATCATTAACCTAGTACATTAAGAGTTCAAAACAATTATGCAGTTCATATCTCAGTTCAACAAAAATACAAAAAATCATGCGATACCTTAATCAATCAAACAAGTTCAATATTTCCAACCATACATCATCATAATATTCCAAAATAAAGTATATTCAATAATAAAACATCGTTCATCAAATTTGTGCATCATGAA
Organism: Phoenix dactylifera; assembly: GCF_009389715.1. Classification (NCBI taxonomy): domain Eukaryota; kingdom Viridiplantae; phylum Streptophyta; class Magnoliopsida; order Arecales; family Arecaceae; genus Phoenix; species Phoenix dactylifera. The sequence continues at coordinate 881,893 of NW_024067724.1, read as the reverse complement.
TAGTATAATTCAAATTTACTAATTATAATAATCCTATAATTTGCCGATAAATTTAGAAAAATGGTCACATTACATTCCTTACAAGCAAAACCAAATTAAAGATCTAATTAATTTTGAGAATCCCTCTAAGAATCTAAGACTCCGGTGAGCGCTCAACTAAAATCTCTAGTGAGTATTGTGAGCCAAGATCGTTGGACACCAAGAGAAGAAGAAAAAAGAAATCGATGGTGTGCTAGCGGTGGTGATCGATAAAATCTGTCGGTGGTGAGGTAAAAAGAGGTGTGGGAATTTTTAAATAGCTGTTGGAGGCTAATTTTTTCTAGTTTTTTCAAAAAATCGAGATGGAGAAGGAGTCCTCCTTCTACTCCAAATCGAATAAGGCTCTATCCTCTTTTTCTTTCATCTCCTATGCCAACTCTTTCATTTGGACTGGTTTAGTGGACTAAGCTTAGCTCCTTATTAGTTGGGATAGATAGGGGTGGCAATTAATGACCCAACCCATCAACTCGACCCATGAATGACTTGCTTTAAGTAGGTTTAAGTTTGACATAAATGGATTTATGTCATAAATGGGTCAACCTCTCTAAACTTGTTATTAAATGAGTAGGGTTAAGATTTAAACTTTTGACCCATTTAACCCATTTTGACCCGTTTAATAATTAGATCGGGTTACGACTTGACCGTTTAACCTGTTTGAAATCTGTTTAACCTGTTTGAAATCTATTTAACCTATTTGAAACTTGTGTAACCCCTATTTCTGATCTATTAACCCAACCTACTTAATCCGCTTAACTTGTTTAAATCAATTTAACTTGTTTAAATCAATTTAACTTGTTTAAAACTCATCATCCCGCTTAAGCCATTCAACTTCTTTAATAAATGGGTTATGTGGGTCGAGTCAGGTTAACTGTTTAATAAATAGATTGGTCTCAAAATTAAGATTTTGATTTATTTAATAAATAGATCGGATTTTGGTTGATGAATTTTTGATCCGATCCACCTCCAACCCAACCCGTATCTAATCTGACCTAATACGATTGCCACCCCTAAGGCGTTATAACCTTGTCGGCACTTTCGTGATAAAAGTCACAGAATTTTACATGATAGCAACATGGAGATCCATCAGCGGTCCCCACAAAAGGCACTCCCTAGGACTAGGCTTTACCCACAACCACGAGACTCGCAATGTAGGCAGCTTCGACCGAGCGCAGAGCCACCATTGCCCTGTTCCTCTATTTAACCATAGTTGCAAAATAATAGCTTGTAGTTTTCTCTATTTAAGTGTCTTTATGTCTTGTGAATCTATTTAAGTTGACTCACAAGACCCAAAAAAAAAATCATAGAGCAAACTACATGCTGTTTTTTTTTTTTTTTGACATGAAAGTCTATTGAAGTTGTTCCTTCAAAAAGAAAGAAAAAAAGGAGTCAATTGAAGTTGAATTCAATGAAGCTTGCACTTGTTGACCACAACAGAACAATATCATAGTATGTCAGAAGCATCACAGTTAATTCAGCAAGCAAACTCAAATTCAGTTGAAACTTTATCTTAAGTAGTTTGTTTACTCCATAGAAAGTCCAGATATAAGGATGAGAAGGATGAGCATTGCATCTACCAACCTGTATAGATGGTGATAAATATACAGGGACGGCATGGGACAACAAATGATCAATAATTTAACTTATCCGATTTGCCAGAACAGTCTCGAGTCCCAAATCCAGTCACTGGTCAGAGAGCATCATGTAAAGCTTAATCTCAAAACAAACACACTCATGCAACTGAGTTAAAATATTACAATCTTCATATAACCAAATAAATTTTTTTGTTTTTTATTCGTTATATTTTATGAAGGCCTGGAGTACAAATTTTGCTTCTTAATAATCTTCTCCTCTTGCAAAGGGCAATGTGTTTGATGGAAGGTGGCGGCAATCCATCCAATGATGCAGGCTGAACCATGATCATTTATAGCGTGATTGCATGTAGCATATACATGCCGATGCAGCTTAGATGAAACTGGCATGCGTGGTTCTCCTTGTGTTGCTAACTTATTGACCGCAATCCAGACAACGACCTTACCAATAATTTATTTGAGGTCTAATGGCGCTCTTGCTAGAGAATAGAAAAATTTTCATATATTTCATTCATTTTGGCCTCTTGCCACCGATCCCGATATATTGAGTACCTCCGTGGATCTACAAGACAATAAACAAGAGTGGGAGTTCGCCAAATTGGCTCCGACCAGGCCTTAAGTTAGAAATAATTTTAATGGAAATGAAGAAGGAGAAAAAAAAAAGGGAACAAATAGATAGAATCTCCTCTAGTTAAGGTGATTTTTCCATTACCTTTTTAGGGAGGGCCATTGGACTTATTTATGGCTGAGGTCGGACTTATTCTGGGATCATATCCTAACAAACTTAGAGTTATACGGCAATAAACTGCTGACGTAATATAATAACTTTGGAGACGTGCTGTAACAATATTAAGCTACTTCTTTTGCATGGAGGGTTCTACTTGGCTCAGCTTAGTAGCCAAGGTAATTAAGTTGAGCTAAAAGGCACCGACCTCAGACGTCGGCCACTTTTAGTCTTCTCGACCTAGCCTTTAAGTTAGCTAGAGAATGCCCCATAGAACTTCTTGAAGAATTTATGCATGTTCCTAGACTACCACATGAGTTGTGAGTTGGACGAATCTTATTTTGACATGCCATGTCACCGTGTTCATGAAATACCACATCATGGCCAATTTTTTAGCCATTGACACCATATTCAAAAAAGATGAAAAATTTTCATATACTTGATTCATTTTGGCCTCTTGCCATCAATCCCCATACGTTGAGCTGGAATACCTCCATGGATCCGCAAAACAATAAACAAAAGTGGGTGTTCACCAAATTGGTTCCAACCAGGCCTTTTGATGCTTAAATTAAAGAATTCTTTGTGGGAACACAAAAGGAGAAAAAAGAAACAAATAGATATAATCTCACCTAGTTAACATGATTTTTTTGTTACTCTTTTCCGAATAGCCTTTAGGCTTATTTATAGCTAGGGTCTTAAATCTGCTGAGATCATATCCCAACAAACTAAGAGTTATATGGTAGCAAACTATTGACGTGACATAATAACTTTGAAGACATGCTGTAACAATCTAACACGTGGTAGAATTATATACAACTTTGAGGCAAAAAGACCAAACTACTTTTGCAGGGAGGGTTCTGATTGGCTCAACTTAGCAGCCGAGGTCATTAAGTTGAGCTAAGAGACATCGACCTCAGAGATCGGCCACTTTTAATCTGCTCAGCGCAGCCTTTAGGTTAGCCCGAGAAGGCCCCATAGAACATCCTAAAGAATTTTTTGATGTGCCTAGATTACCGCATGAGTCATGAGCTGTACGAATCTTATATTGCCATGTCACTATATTCGTGAAACACCACATCATGGCCAATCAATTCGTTACCCAAATCTCATATTTTATGCTAGTATCTGAGTTCATGATTCACTAATCATGCACAAGAGGCTCAGACAAGATGTACGAGTCTTGGCCCCTGCTTTCTTCAAATCAATTCAGACACCATATTCAGGCTAACATTTTAGACATCATGATTTGACTAAAGAACTGGGTTCACTAGCCCCTCAATAGCATTTATATCTTGGAAAACATAGATGTTTTTGTACATGTGCTCATGATAACCTTCATTTGGCATTAAAGAAAAGAATCAAGTTACAAAAAACACATCCTGATGTCTCTCTATGTAATGAGGTCTCGACTACATAAGAAAGGAAAAACTTGTATCTGATCAGTACATGCCATGTTTTATTTTTCCGTAAGGAAAAATTTTACAGAGCACTCTTGACTTACGAGGGCATCATAGCCAAAAGGCATCCTTTCGCTGCTATCATCCATTTACAAGTTGACTGCTGAGCTGACACCATAGGTATTTACCCTGGAACAACCTGTGGTGAATTCAACACATGACCGCTTCAGGAGACTAGAGCCAAACCAACTTACCCATAAGTAGTCAGTCAGGAACAGAAACCGCTAGTAGGGATTCTACAAGGCTTTGTAGAAGCATCATTAGTCTATATAGCAGGAGCAAAGAACTATGTGAATTTCTGAAAAGGTATGTGTTTAGAAAACAATGTTATCATTTTGTTAGACACTGCATCTATAAGTGATATACAAATGGTGCCTACACACACCAATGTATTTATGAAAAGACATACATTTAGTGCCAGAAAATGCTCTCACTCACTAATAAAAGGCTATGTCACAGCAAAAGAGCTCCTTGGCACATGAATTGAGATGGGTCATGGGTCTTAACAAAAACTACAAAACGGAGTCTGAGAAAATTGGTTTTACAAGCTCACAATTTCAAGCTTATTTTAACCACAAATTACCTCAACATCATTAGCCTTTTTTTTTTTGAAAAATAAAAAGAGAGCAAGGACATGCTGCAACAGGAAGCACATAATCAAAATAATTTAGTGGCAACAAAATTACCAAAACATTTCAAGAGCCATGGAAAAATTTGCAAAGGCATGATTATTTGAGTGGAATGAAGTTGTACAAAAGAAAGGATGCAGTTCTTGATTATTGAATTTACTGATGTCAGAAGCATGATCAAATGACCACCTTTCCATATCAAAATACATCAATACTTGCAGATGAAAATGATTGTAAAGTTTTCCAATGAAGATTTTAGAAAATAAAACGCTTCGCTTCCACTCAGTAATGAGAGGATTTATCTTAGCAATATATAGGATTAGAATAAGAATAACCTCAAAGGATGCCCAGCAAAGCAACCTGGAATATTATCCTAAAATCCTGATGTTCGATCAGCCAGTATGGCTATTCCCAGTTTTTTGTATGTTTGTATAAAGTGCAAAAGAGAAACTTGTAACAACTTCCTTTTTTCAGTATGAAAATGGCGCTCTCAGAACTCTGCCAAAGTGTACTCAGGACTGCCTCCTGACCAATATTCTCATGGTCCGTAAGGATAAATTTAAGAAAAAAAAAAAGATTTGGAGTTTGCCATAGCTGCACCATTTATAAAAATCTTTCCACGACCTATGGTAATCGATTATCATATGCTGCAGCAAAAAGAAGTAAATTAAAGGAATAAAATAGAATCTCGTGTTCTGACTTCAACATGCACGCACAAAATCTTTCTACAGTGAAAACAGTGAAAAATGATCTCGAAGACAAACATCTACTTTGGAAAAAACAAGAAACTGCTAGATTTTCTTGGATTTCCATAGACATGCTAGAGGGGAAACATGAATCCATTTTTGACTTGCTTTACTTTTAACTAAAATACTGTTATTTTGATAGATAAATAGTCAGTAACATGTATTAAAAGCTTAAAAGCTTATAGCAACTTACAAGCAATTTTCCTTTGGACTTGCACCCACAGTATGCCAGGGGTTTTCCTTTAAAAATAATTACATAAACACTTCAATATAAGAAAATAATAATTAAATGGATAATGATCATACGATACTGCAGTTTCCCAAATAATATAAATAACATTGCATTCAAGATATATAAAGATTTCAGAAAATAAAGTTCAACTTTTAGACAACAATAAATTAGACAAAGCTACCAAAAGCGTTACTTATTCTGATAAATGTTCTAGCATTATACAATTGTAGGAAAAAGAAAAGATGAAGAACCTGCCACACAAATTATCTGTACAATACACTGTCATACCACAAGTTCAAGAATATCAAGAACCATAATTTCACATGCTGGTGCCAATCGTTGTGCCAGCCCCTAGACCGAACAAATGCAATGTATGGCAAAATATAAAAAAGAAAAAATAATAACCTTTCTATTATAATATATTAAAAGTTTTCTATGATGACCAATGTTGGATGCACTAGCCCGTACTTGAAAGTCAAGACCTTGTTAACAATATTCAGACATCCGTAGTTCAATATATCTTAGATTAAATATCAGACATATCTAACAAATCTGGTTTCAATTGAGATATGATTGTTTATCAGAAACGACCCAATAACTTGTTTCTCCTGAAGACCAGATTGCTGATATTCTGAGGAAAGAGTACCAGGATGCACTTGACATCAACTGTAAAACAAGCACTGCTTCACAGAATCAGCTTGAGGAGTCTTAAGTACATGATGTCATCAGGTTTATATCTTTCTGCTTATTAATGTACTTTAATGAAGAGGATAAAGCAAACCTTTTGTGATACCTGGTTCATATGATTAGAATGGGTTGCTCTTCAAAGTTCAGACAAATATCTAATTAAAGAACATTTCCCCCTTCTCTCAATCCACTTATCTCTCGATATTTTTATATCCACTATCTTGAAACTGTTCATAATTATTTCTTTAATTCAATAGGAAAACAACATATGTTAAGCTTAACAAAAAAGTGTTGATGAAGCTTGAGACTCAGCTCTAGTGAAACAGTGTCGTGAGTTCTTGCCACTGATGTGCTATATACCAATGAAATATTTTTCACTATGTGAGATGCTTTCCAAAGTTTACAGTCTGTAACCAGCAACTGTAGTATTTGAATAGATAATCACCAACAATCCTTTTGCTGAAAATACCATCCAAGCCACATTTAGCTGCTGATTCTTTTTTGCTTTTTTCCTTGCATGATGTTCAGAAAAGTGGAGAGAAAAAGTAATGCCTATTGGTGTAGTTGTTCCACAAAATATTTCTGTTTTGTTTGGTGACATTTTCTGGAATAACTTTTGGCTATGATTGCTTCTGTCCATAACAGAAAAGCAGGCCAAAGATGGCTGTATGCCAGAAATAGCCTACGAAAAAAGCATCCCCTTGGAATAGATAACTGGCATAAGAAGTTGGCCAGCATAACAATTCCTTGCTTATGCGTGTTATGAAAGGCTGTTTGGCAGGTTCAAAATCTTATGCCTGCTACGTTTTGAAACTAAATCCTGCCTAGGTAAAATGCTGCATGATGCAACAGAAGATTATTTTAGAAGCCTGCAGATTTTGGAAGGTTCCCAAATACTACGGTTTATGCTGTTTTAGGACAAAGATATTTGACGAAGCTTAGCAGACAGGAAAGAAAGCAATGAACAATGAAATTAATAAGTTGAGACAGAGGAAACATCTAATAACTGAACATTTGCATTCAAGTGCAGATGGCTAGCTGCCAGAAAAATAATTGATCCCAAAAGTTTTATATGGATCCTCTAAAGTCGATGAAAATAGAAAAACTAAGGAAAGAGTCTAAATTAAGGAATGAAAAATTTCTTACGATTTTAGTTAATCTTAAAATACAAAAGTTTGAGAACATATTAGATAAACTCAATGCATTGGCCAATTTCAATCTGTTACAATGCCAAAAATATGGACAGGCTCGTATCACATAAAAAGAACATATTTAGAAAACAAATTGAAAACAAGCTGATCAAAATTAAATTACATAGAAATCTTGAGATGTATTTATGGAATCTCTTGAAGGGGATAGGAAGAAAACGAAAAAAGGAAAACCTTATGATACATTAAATATTAAACAGTATTTCTGTATCAAAAAAAATATTAAACAGTATTTCACTTTCTTTTTAACTTTCTCAGCGCAATGCCATAAATTCTTCTTCAACAGATGAATTGATGGTAGTTCAAACCTTGGAATATCAATGTGCAATGTACAAGCAGGACTGCAGTTATTTCCAAATGTAAAACTAAATCCCAAACCAATATCCTCTAGCTCATTGAAGCCATTAACATTGACACCATACTGATGTTTTGTTTTGACTCCAGCGAGTCAGTATGTAACTGCCATATGTCTCTCCCATATTATTGATATTAGGTTACCTACATAACTAATTGATAGTGAATATGAATTACTAGCTATACAATATAATAGTTTATAAAAAGAGCAATGCACAGGATTTTAATTCATGTTGGTATTATATAAAATCACTAACGAAGAAAAGTGGTAGAAAATTAAAAGAGAATAAGCATTCGCAACAGAGATTGAGATCAATACAATAAGAAGAAAAACAACTACGTTTGTCACAGAAAGTATAAAATAGCATTAACAAAGTAGCCACAGAGAGGAATAAATGGCAAATGACAAATCAGAAGGTCCATTGCAAACAGATGAAATGCAGCTTCTGGCTTGAGTTTTTTATCTAATAATCAGAACCAAGCCTCAAAGCATCTAGTGGATTTAATTTTGTGGATTCTACATTGTTTATCTGAATTTATATTCTCCACTGGAGAGCTACTTGCTTCTTCAAGTTCCCTATCACTAATAAAACCCAGGAGAAAGCAGTATAATACAAGAATAAGAACAAGAGAAAGATCCCAGGTTTTATCAAAGGATTGACTCAGAAATTGGAGCAATCTTATAACTTGAGAAGAAAAGCAATACAGACTAATATAATAGCTAAAAAACTTAAATACAGATCAAGCCTTTTTCCACTTCATAGATGGTCAAGGTAAGATGACCATAATGCTCTATCTTTTGAATGCTAGCACATCAGTATCACCTTCAGAATAACTATTCATAGCTATTGCAGATGATATAATCAAATTGAAATGTGGGATGCTATAATACATTACAAGATTTTAATAGCATATCGCTTTAAAATATCACAAGATTTGTCAATTTAGTGTAACCCTAACATTCCACTGTAGTGTTTACATATTAAGTACATAAGCAATTAATCATCATCATTTTCTGAATCATCATTCTTTTCCGCATGAATGCTAAATCTCATCTCTTGCTCAACCATTTTTGCAAGATCATGCTTGCCAGCATTCTCATAGGCATTTATAAGGGCCTTGTAAAGAGATTCATTAGGTTCAATCTCCTCGTATTTCAGTAGGCCATAAATGCGCCTCAATCCTTCAATCATTCCTTCTTTCCCATAACAACCAACCAAAAATATGTAAGTAACAACGTCTGGTTTCAGTCCATCATCTTGCATTCTCATGAACAGATTCAAGGCTTTATCAACCTCCCCTGAGACACCATACGCATAAATTGCAACATTATATGCAAAGGAGTCGAGAGCAACCTCAGCACTCGCAAAGGCATCACAGGATTCCAGTGCAAACGCATGCAATCCTACCACTGAGAACAAGGAGGTAATTATTGCCTGCCTTGCATAAGGTCTTCCCTCATTGTACGATGACTCTAGCTGCGAAACTGCCTCAGATGGGATACCTCCTTTCTTTAACACGGTAATTAGTGTTTTGAATGTCGAGGCATCAGGTAATATTCTGTGTGCCAACATCTGATGTAACAGTTCAGCACATTCTTTTAGCTTCCCATTGGCCACATAGGAAGCCATGACACTGTTATATGAAGCACAGTCAGCAAGTAACCCTGACTTCTGCACTTCCTGAGCAACATCATTTGCCTCATCTAGCATGCCCATGCTCTTGTAAAGATACATCATTGTAACATATGAAACACCATCCGCCTGACCATTTCTTCTCAAGTCATCAAAGATCAATTTTGCTTCACTCACCATCCCAAGACCCGCATAAAGATTGATCATGCAATTTGAGGCAATTATATCTGGACCGCCTTTCATGCTCTTCACCTTTGCATACAGCTCCTGAGCTTTTCTCCAGCAGCTGATCTTACCATAAGCCTTAATTAGAGATGTAAGGACTATCTGATTAACATTAAGTCCAGATTCTTCCATCAAGTTATAATAGTGAAGTGCTTCATCAACTTTCCCAGCCTCAGCAAATGCATCTATCAATAAGCCATAGACAATTTCATTTGGTTCAACACCTGATATCTTCATTTCATAGTAGATCTCAATGGCTTCAGAAATCAAACTTTTCCTTGAATAACTTGCAATGACAGTAGAAAAGGTCTCGCATCTAGGTTTGAAACCTGCCTCTCTCATTCTACCCAATAGTTCCCTTGCTCTTTCCAGCAAATCACCACTAGAAAGCATTTGAATGATTGAGTTATATGTGCATTCATCTGGCCAAGTACCACAACTTCTCATGTTCTCAAAAACAGAGAGAGCTTTATCATATAGTTTTGCCCTACCATAAGCTTTTATCATCACATTGTACTCCACTATATCCCTTTTAAACCCTATTTCTCTTTTCCCAAAGAAGACATCCTCAGCCTCCTTCCACAAGCCCTTATCAGCATAAGCATCCATAATGGCAGCGTAATTCTTGGAAGAAATCCCTCCACCACAACAGTGCTTTTCAAAAAACACATTCGCCTTGTCAAGCAACCCTTCATTAATGTACATCTTCATAACAACAGGCATCGACTGCCCATCTAAATAAGCGCCTAATTCCATCATTTCATCAATTACATTCTCTACTTCTTGAACCATCTTCCTCTCACACAAAACCTGCAATATTATTCTATGGCTCACAACATCCTGACAAAGACCAGTCTCCCTAATCTTATTATAATACTTCAACACAGCCTCAGTATTTCCCACTGAAGCGTACATCGACATAAATATGTTGAATGTTTTAGTATCAGGAAGAACTCTTCTCTCTTCCATTTTATCAAGCAATGACTCGGCCTCGAGCAAATGCCCATGTGACCCACAAATATTTATCATGGTATTAAAAGTGATCGTATCAGGAGCAATACCTGATCTCAACATCTCAGAGAAAGCATCCGAAGCATCCTTAAGCCTCCCCGCCTTGCCATACAAATCGATCAAAGTATTGTAAGTAGCAGCAAGCCTCGGCTTTCGGGGACCGTCCTCCAGAGCAGCAGCAACCTTAGAGACAGGTGCTCGCCCTCCGGATTTGAAGAGCTCGGTAAGCAAGAAATGCTTCGGACTGATGGAATCCGACTCGTCAAAATCGATATCAAGACAATCCAATTCGACTCTCCCGTCACACCATCCCTTGAAAAACCTCTCCCCCTGATCAAACTGGCCGGAATCCTTCAAAATCCTTACGACAGTATTCATGCTAACCTCGTCAGGGGAAATTCCCCTAGCTTTCATGTGCTTGAGCCATAAAAGAGCCTCCTTTACAAGGCCCGCCTTCCCGTAGGCATCGATAAGGGTGGCATAAGTATTGTTGGTGGGCAAGACGCCATCTTTTGCCATGTCAATCCAGCAGAGCCTCAGCTCGTCCCACCGCCGAGCCCGGCCAAGTGTCCGAAGCATGACGTTGTAGTGAATCGGGTTCGCAAGGTAGTCTCTTTGGGACCTCATCCGCCGGAATACACGAAGCGCTCGGCGCCAATCCCTCTGCCGCTTGAGAACGACGGTCTGCTCCTTGGGGGACAGATGGCCGACGAGGGAATCGAGGGCTTCGTCATCAAAGTCCTCGATGGGTTCGGATTCGAGGGATCGGAGGGCGAAGTGGAGGGAGCCGGCTACGGGTGTGTTCTGGGCCTGGCGGGGGGGGCGGGAGCGAGGGGGCTTAAACCCTAGAGAAACCCTGTTGGGTTTGAGAGGGGGGGGAGAGGGAGGGAGAGAAGGGAGGGAGAGGTTAAACGGTGGTGGGGGGGGGTGGAGATAGCTGCCGGGGCGTGGTGGTGCTCCGGTGCACCAGCGGTGAAGGCTCATCCCTGGAGGAGGAAGGGAAGAAGGAGGCTCGCTCCGAGGTGTGGGTTTGTCTGCCGGAGAAAGTGCAACCATGCTTCAATGTTTTTGCGGAAAGATCATATCCTTCGTGATTCGTGTTCCCCTAACGCATGCATTAAAAAATAAAAGTTAATTACAATAACCCAACAAGCATATATTATTCACTGTTATTGGTGGTCATGGAAATGCGGCTTGGAGGCCATGTTTAGGTTATTAACTGGTCAACCGAATCAATGAAGTAGCTGCAATTAAAAATAGAATGAATATTAGTATATTTTATATTATTAATATTATTGTTTTATAAATTTTACAAATCGAATGCTACCCTCTTGTGTATTTTTATAAATCCTAAATAAGTATCATCTTAAGTCTCTTTTAATTAATTTTCAATAAATATTAGAGTAAATTACAAAAAAAACCTAAAAATTTTAATAAATATTAGAATAAATTACAAAATAATTCTTAATATTTTTATTTATTATAATTATATTCAATAGTTTGTAAAATCTACACTTATATCCAAATAAATTAATAACATCAGTCAAACTGTTTATATAATGTGGAAAACCAAGAATAGCCACCTCTCTAATTTTTAATCAGTAACTCAATCTATTTTTCCTTCTTATCTGATCATCCCTTTTTTCCCTAAGATTAGGGTTGCTTCTTAGAAAACAACAGGAAGGACGAGAACCCCTCCTCTGTCGTCAATTTGGGCCTGTTGTCCTCCTTTGCTCATGCACTCGACCACATCTTCTTGCTAGCTAGCCACCTCATCATAGCAAAACATGGGGATCCTAACTTTCTCTCCATCTTTCTTGATTGCAATGATTAGGCAACCGAGTTCATCCATGCGTCTACGGCCAACATCACAGTGTCCAACATCTTACGCTACCCTACATTCTTCCCATCATCCGGTCCTTCTTCCTTCTCAGTGGCGTGCTTGACTGCAACGGCCACTCAAGTGCGTCCTCTTTGTTCAGGTGACCGAACTAGCCAACGAATGGGACTTCGCCAACAGATCTAGTGGCACATTCGAATGAGATGGAAAGGATGCCAACACCCATCAATCCCTCCCTATATGCCTCCGTCTCATTTGCTTTCCCCCTTCTCTACTATACAAGATTAGGTTTGATTTGGGAATGAGAAGCAAGAACACCGAGGTAAGTACTTGTAAGTACCTCTTGTTATTTTTTTAATTAAGAAAAAGTTGAGGAAGCTTGAGGTATCATCCGAAGCTTGAGTGAGTACTGAGCTCAGGCCTAGAAAGTAGGCCTAAAGACCGGGCCTAATTAAATTTAGTTATACCTTAGACTAAGCTTTACTCGAACTTAGACCTGTGAACAAATCTAGTGGGTCAGTGTTTGTGTCCGTGTGTGTGAGAGAGAGAGACAAGTGGTGGCTTGTAATATTATAAGCCAAACAAGATTTTCCTACTACCAACCACTAGTAACTTCTGGTTTCAATTTTTTTTCCCCTTTCTCTGAATTAATCCAATTTGTTGTTGCTGACTAGTCATAAATAAAGTTGGGCATCGGGCCGTGCCGGGCCGGCCCGGCCCAGGCCCACCGGGCCCGAGGTCTAAACGGGCCGTGCCTGGCCCGGCCCGTTCAACACGGAACAGTAGCCCGGCCCGGCCCCAGACCCGTCTATTGGCGGGCCGGGCCGGGCACGGCACGAGACGGGCCGTGCCAGGCACGGCCCGCAACGGTTCCAAACGGGCCGTGCCAGGCACGGCCCGTCTGGAGAGGGGGGAGAAAAATAGCCGTTTCCAACGGCTATTTTGGGAAAATTTCAATTTTGCCCCTCCCAACAGTCCAAAAACGGCTAAATTGAGGGGTATTTTGGGGAAAAAAAATTTTTGGGCTTCTATGAATAGCCCTTTCCTCCCTCATTCTCACCACACCAAACCAACTATTCTCTCATTCTCTATTACTATTATTTTTCTCTTCTAAAGTGCTCTTCTAGCAATTTAATTTTTAGTTTGCATTTAGCAAGTGTTCAAGTGCTACACAAGAGGAGGTTCCTGTTGAGAAGAGAAAGTCACTCCTGTTGAGAGCACAAGAGGAAGCTCAGAATCTCGGCTCTGCCTCTGCCCTCCGACCCTCTACTCAATTCCTCCTTGTGGTTAGTTTTTATTTTTTGAATTCATCAATTTAGATATGTCATCTTTTGAGGAAAGTCAGTTTGGCATTCCTCTTGTTTCTGAGGGAGAAGAAACTAATCCCCAACCCCATGTTCCTAGTTCCTCTAGAACTAGTGAACCGAGTGGAGATCAAACCTCTTCTCGTAAGAGGACTAGTGCTGTATGGAATGAATTTGATAGAGTTATGGTTGATGGAGTCTGGAAAGCTAAATGTAAAAAAATGTGCCAAACTTTATAATTGTAGTAGTAGTGGGGAAACAGGGTATTTAAAAAGACATCAAGAGAGTCATAGGATGCATGATTCTCATGCTCAAACTCAAAGTACCCTTAATATACAAGGGGGATTACTTGTAGGTAATTTTGCATATAATCATGAAAATCAAAGAAAAGCACTTGTAAAATGGATAGTTAAGGATGAATTACCTTTTAGTTTATGTGATCTTTTAATTTTGAAGAATATGTTCAATTAAACCTACAACCTGCTTACAAAAGAACTAGTAGGCGTACATTTAGAAGAGTAGCTATGACTAACTTTTTAGCAATGAAACAAAGTTTAATTGAAACACTTTCTACTTTAAATGTAAAAATTTCATTAACTTCTGATATTTGGTCAGCATCTGTAGGTAGTAATTGTTTTATTGCCATTACTGCTCATTATATTGATAATGATTGGCAATTAAATAAACGTATTCTTGCTTTTCGTGCTTTTGATTTTCCACATTCTGGGCAACAAATTTCAAATGTCATTTATCAAACTGCATGTTCATATAATATTAATGATAAAATTATGTCTATTACTTTTGATAATGCATCTAATAATAATTCTGCTGTTGCATTATTAAAAGACTCATTGCATCCCATGTTAGATGGAAATTTATTGCATATTAGATGTGCATGTCATATCTTAAATCTTTCTGTTCAAGCTGGCATGGGCATGATTCAAGATATGATTTCAAAAATTAGAAATGCAGTTTCTTTTATTCATGCTTCAAGATCAAGACTTCAAGAATTTAAGGAACTATGTATAAATCATGGTAAACGTTTTAAAAAATTTAAACTTGATGTAATTACTCGTTGGAACTCAACATATAGCATGATACATGATGCATACCCATATAAAAACTTATTAAGTGCATATATTAATGATCGTGGATTAGGCTTTACATTGACTGAAACTGATTGGAATAAAGAAAAAATTTTGGAAGATTTTTTGCTTAGTTTTTATAATGCTACCAATGTTCTTTCTGGTATTTATTATCCAACTTCATATTCATTTTTACAACAAGCATATATAATTAGTCAAAAATTTGCAGAACATAGATATGATGATGTTTTAATGCCTATTATTGACCTAATGGAATCTAAATGGAATGAGTATTGGGACAAGATATGTCCTATGCATAACTTAGCTGCTGTATTTGATCCTTGTTAACCCCCTAATGGATTTTGATGAATACAAAACACTAGAGTAAAATTCCATTATATCTTAACAATTCAATTGAGAAATTTATGTGTTTTATTTAGAATATTGTTAAGAAATGTCTAGGCAAGTTCCCATAATTTTTATGAATTTATTGAAGAATATTTTGAGCTAAAGAAAAAGTTCAGGGACAGCCGAGACGTCTCCTGATAGTTTCAGAGACGTCTCTGGCACAAACAGGAAGAACTGGCACACTTGGAGACGTCCCCGGCTCCTGTCGAGTCGTCCCCGTGTTAGCGGAGTCGACTCTCTCAGTAGCGGAGTCGACTCTCTCAGTGGCGGCAGAAAGACGCTTTTCAAGGGATATGCGCGAGACGTCCCCGCTGTACGCGGAGTCGTCCCCGCAAGCAAAAAGGAGACTTCCCGAGCCGTCCCCAAGATGGCGGAGACGGCTCTCTCAGAGTTTTCCAGAGAATGGTTTTTTCGGTGATAAGGAAGCGGAGTCGATCCTGAGAAAGCGGAGTCGTCCCCACGCATAAAGTGCAGACAAGCGGAGACGTCCCCTGAAAGAGCGGAGTCGACTCTCTCAGGAAATTCCAGAGGACATGATTTTCGGAGATAAAGAAGCGGAGTCGTCCCCAAAGCAGCGGAGTCATCCCCACTCAAAAAGCGCTAACACGCCGAGACGTCCCCGTAAAGTGCCGAGTCGACCCCAGATAAAGTAAAAAGTAAAATCCTGTAGGCGAGACGTCTCTCGTTGTAGCGGAGACGTCCCCGGAGCGCCTGGAACGCGACTGACAGCTTTTCAGGTTTGATTTGAATTTCAAATCTTCTCTACTTTATCTCTAACGGCTATATTTGCTTTTTGGGCTATAAAAGGGAGCTCTTAAGTGCTTCTCAACAACTCTTCACCAACCCAAAGCAAAATCATTCAAGAGAGAAAAGTTCAAGGGAGTGAGAGCATTCAAGAAAAGAAATCAAGTGTTTTCAAGCTTCCCAAGTGATTTCCAGCTCAACCACTCTCGTGCGCTCGGGATTCAAAGCTCACACTCGATTCTACGCGTTCCACATCGGAAGAATCAACATTTCCCACGCTTCCAACGGCTAAAGGATTCTTCCGGGTTCCATTGTTCATAACTGTTATATTTGCTTTTTAGAGCTTTTATTCTCTTTTGTAAACTCTCTCATTGTGGTGCTTGTTCCAGTCAAGGGACTTGGAACAAGGGAAAGGCGTCCCAAGCCTAAGAGAAATTGGGGGTTTTTTTTGGGTTTGTTGTGAGCCCGGTGTAAAACAACGAGTTGGGTAGTGAACTCGCAAAACTACCGTACTGTAATCTTGGATTATAGTGGAAATACCCAAAGGCGCTTTGGGGAGTGGATGTAGGAGCGGTGGAAGCTCCGAACCACTATAAAACCGTGTGTTTGTGATTGTCTCTTCTCATCCCTTTATCATTACCTTAGTTCATATATTTGTGTGTTTTATTTTTAATTAGGCGAAAAGTTTTAAAACACCCAATTCACCCCCCTCTTGGGTGACCATCTCTGGGCAACAAGTGGTATCAGAGCGGGTGCTCTTATATTCCTTGAAAGACCTAACCGTCTTAGCCAAAGATCTAGATGGCAACACCCTTTAACAATGTTCCAGCCGAGGGGCAAGCAACCAATAGACCTCCACTCTTCAATGGGACAAATTATACCTATTGGAAGACTAGAATGAGAATCTTCATTCAAGCACAAGACTATGCCTTGTGGAGGGTTATAGTCAAGGGACCACAAGAACCATCACATGTGGTCAATGGCATTCGAGTTCCCAAACCTGAGGAGGATTGGGATGAGAATGATGATAGGATGGCTCAACTCAATTCTAGAGCCATGAACTCATTATTTTGTTCCTTAGATGTAAATGAGTTTAATAGAGTCTCCACATGTACTTCCGCTAAGGAAATATGGGATAGGCTTGAAGTTACCCACGAGGGTACAAATCAAGTCAAAGAGTCCAAAGTGAACATTCTAGTTCACAAGTATGAATTGTTTAAGATGGAACCTAGTGAAACCATCACATGCATGTTTACACGTTTTTTTACCGAAATTATTAATGGCCTAAAAAGCTTGGCAAATCTTACACTAACCCCTAACTTGTGAGTAAAATTCTCAGGTCACTGCCAAAAGCATGGGAAGCAAAGGTCACGGCGATTGTAGAAGCCAAAGACCTCAACACCTTGGGGCTAGAACAACTCTTGGGCTCATTGATGACGCATGAGCTCACGATGAAGCAGCATGAAGAAGAGCTGCCAAAGAAAAGGACAATCGCACTCAAGGCCACCTCAAGTGTATGTGAAGAAGAGAGCAGTGAGAGTGAAGAAGAAAGTCAAGATGAGGACTTGGGTTTGATAGTAAGGAAATTTAAAAAATTCATGAGAAGAAAGAAACCATTCCCAAGAAAGAAATTTGGAGGGAGAAATGATTGGGAGAAAGAAAAGGAAAAAGAAAGAGACCCAATCGTATGCTATGACTGCAAGAGACCGGGACATATTCGTTCCGAATGCCCTCAACAAAAGAAGCACTTTGGAAAGAAGAAGAAGAAGGCATTGAAGGCAACATGGGATGATAGTGACACATCATCCTCCGAAGAAGAGAAGGAAGAGACCGCCAATCTATGCTTCATGGCGTTCGAAGATGACGAGGTATGTCAAAACCCAACTATAAATTTTACTTTAGAAGAATTATATGATGCTTTTCAAGAACTTATGGGTGATTGTAGTATGTTGGGAGCAAAGAATAAAGAATTAAAAGCCTCCAATCAAAAACTAAAGGAAAATATTGAAAACCTATTAATTGAGAAGGAGAGCGTCAAAAATATGAACACTACTAACCTAGAAATCGAAAATTCAAGGCTTAGCACTGAAAATGTAAAGGCAAAAACACTAATCAAGGAATTAAATCTAAAAGTAAATTCCCTACTCAATAATAATACCTCACTTGCGCAAACTGTTGAATCTCTTAAAAAGGATATGGAAGAACTAGTTAAAGAAAATGTGAATCTTAAGAATGAGATATATAAGTACAAGCCAATTGTTGAAAAATTCACACAAAGCTCTGAAAAATTAAATCTTATTCTTTCAAATCAAAGAGCTGTTTTCAATAAAGCCGGATTAGGATATAAAACTAATAAGCAACAAAAGTATCTAAAGAATTTCTTTGTAAAAGCAAAAGATGTAAAAACTGAAAAACCAACATGCTTTCTTTGTGGAAAGATTGGACATAAAGCCTACTCTTGTATTCAAAGAAAAATCCAAACTAACAAGAGTACATTTGTAAAAGCTAAAAACATAACTAAAATATGGGTGCCTAAGGGAACCAACTACACTAACCACGAAGGACCCAAGAAAACTTGGGTACCTAAGAGCTTCACATGATCATTTTGCAGGTATGCCTTGCAGCCGGGAATAAAAGGAGAATGTGGTACCTTGATAGTGGCTGCTCAAGGCATATGACCGGTGACAAGAGTCTCTTCGTCACCTTGGAATCGAAAGAAGGAGGGTTAGTCACATTTGGAGACAATGCTAAAGGCCGAATTATTGGTGTTGGTAAAATCTCCATATCACCCTCCTCATTTATTGATAATGTATTGTTGGTTAATGGACTAAAACATAATTTGTTAAGTATAAGTCAATTTTGTGACAAGGGATTTAAAGTATCATTTGAATCATCACTATGCATAATTAGTAGTCCATTTGACAATGAGGTCATACTCACAGGACATAGGCATGGAAATGTTTACATGGTAGATCTTGATGATCTCACCATGAAAGATGGCCAATGTCTTGTAGCTATGAATCCCAAAGTCAATGAGACTAGTTGGTTATGGCATCGTAGGTTAGGGCATGCTAGCATGGATTTAATTTCTAAATTGATTACAAAGGATCTAGTCAAAGGACTACCGAAAATAGACTTTGAAAAGAATAAAATTTGTGCGGCATGTCAATTAGGGAAACAAACAAGAAGTTCTTTTAAGTCTAAGAACATAGTCTCAACATCAAAACCCTTAGAACTAATTCACATGGATTTGTTTGGACCCACTAGAACTGCTAGTCTAGGGGGTAAGAAATTTGGTCTTGTCATTGTTGATGATTTTTCACGTTTTACATGGGTTTCATTTCTTGCACACAAAGATGAGTCCTTTCCCGCTTTTATCAAGTTTCATAATAAGGTTTCAAATGAACTTAATCTTAAACTAAAAGCAATTAGGAGTGATCATGGTACCGAGTTTGAAAATCAACACTTTGAAAAGTTTTGTGACGAAAATGGTATCAATCACAACTTCTCGGCACCTAGGACACCCCAACAAAATGGGGTGGTAGAAAGGAAGAATCGCACACTAGCAGATATGGCTCGTACCATGTTGTGCGAATCGGATCTACCAAAGTATTTTTGGGCTGAAGCAATAAATACCTCATGTTATATTTTAAATCGTGCTTTAGTTAGATCCATCTTAAAGAAAACACCGTATGAATTGATGAAAGGTAAGAAACCAAATATAAGTTATTTTCATGTTTTCGGTTGTCGATGCTTTATTTTGAACAATGGAAAGGACAATCTCAGTAAATTTAGTGCTAAATCAGATGAGGGGATCTTCTTAGGTTATTCCTCATCTAGTAGAGCATACAGGGTCTTCAACAAGAGAACTCTCGTTGTTGAAGAATCCATTCATGTTGTTTTTGATGAAACTAATGGAGATTCTTCTAGAAAAGAAGAAGATGGTGATGCAGGTATACTTGAAGACGGGATCAAGGAATTCTCCATACAAGACAAACAACATGAGGATGAGATCAAAGAGGATACAAATCAGCAAGATGAAGAAGATCAACCTCCATCAAGAAATCAAGATCTTCCTAAAGAATGGAGGTATGCACATGGTCATCCAAAGGATCTAATCCTTGGTGATCCTTCACAAGGTATAAGAACTAGATCCTCTTTAAGAAACACTAGTAATTATCTTGCTTTCGTTTCACAAATAGAGCCTAAATCACTAGAAGAAGCTGAAAAAGATGATAATTGGATGAATGCTATGCAAGAGGAATTAAACCAATTCGAAAGAAATGAAGTTTGGACTCTAATGAAAAGACCCCCTAATGTTTCAATTATAGGCACCAAATGGGTATATAGAAATAAACTAGATGAAGATGGGATAGTAATAAGAAACAAAGCTAGGCTAGTGGCCAAAGGATATAATCAGGAGGAAGGAATAGATTTTGATGAAACTTTTGCTCCTGTTGCTAGGTTAGAGGCTATTAGACTGCTTTTAGCATATGCATGCTTCATGGATTTTAAACTCTATCAAATGGATGTAAAAAGTGCATTCTTAAATGGCTATATAATGGAGGAAGTTTATGTAGGACAACCTCCAGGTTTCGAAAATCACTTACATCCAGATTATGTGTATAAATTGCATAAAGCATTGTATGGACTTAAGCAAGCTCCTAGGGCATGGTATGAAAGATTAAGTAATTTTCTAATTGAGAACAAATTTAAGAGAGGAAATGTAGACAAAACCCTCTTTATTAAAAGAAAAGGAAATGACTTATTGCTTGTACAAATTTATGTGGATGATATAATTTTTGGTGCTACTAATGATAGTCTCTGTCAAGAGTTTGCCAAGCTTATGCAGGGAGAATTTGAAATGAGCATGATGGGTGAGCTCAACTTCTTCCTTGGGCTACAAATAAAACAATCAGAGGAAGGCATCTTCATCAGTCAGTCCAAATACATCAAGGAAATGCTGGAAAAATTCAAGATGAAGGATGCAAAGGAAATCAGCACACCCATGGGCTCAAGTTGCAAGCTTGACAAAGATGAAAAAGGTAAAAGTATAGACTGCAAATTGTACAGAGGTATGATAGGCTCTCTACTTTACCTTACTGCTAGTAGACCAGATATATTATTCAGTGTTTGTGTGTGTGCTAGATACCAAGCATGTCCTAAGGAATCACACTTGCAAGCTGTTAAAAGAATTTTTAGATATCTAGTAGGGACATCTAATATAGGCTTATGGTATTCTAAACAATCTGATATAAATTTAACTGCTTATTCTAATGCTGATTTTGCTGGGTGCAAACTCGACAGAAAAAGCACAAGTGGCACTTGTCAATTCTTGGGTGCCAATTTGGTTTCTTGGTTTAGCAAGAAACAAAATTCAGTTGCCTTGTCCACAGCTGAGGCTGAGTACATTGCAGCTGGAAGCTGTTGTGCCCAAGTTCTTTGGATTAAGCAACAACTTGAAGACTTCGGTATTAAAATGGACAATATACCAATTAAGTGTGATAATACAAGTGCAATCAACTTAACAAAAAATCCTGTCCAACACTCTAAGTCAAAGCATATAGAGATTAGGCATCATTTTATTAGGGATCATGTGCTGAAAAATGATGTGATGATTGAATATGTATGTACTGAAAATCAATTAGCTGATATCTTTACAAAGTCCCTTTGTAAAGACAGATTCAATTTCTTAAGGAATGCTTTGAGCTTGTATGATCCTAGCAAATGAATTGAACTTGTATTGCATTGCTTTGCTACTCGAACCAGTAATCCACCTCAAGGCAAACATAAGTGAAAGCATGAATTCATCTAAACTAAATGACGAACTGTTTGACTTTCCGGAGGATGGTTACCCTCCCTTGGACTCTTCATGGAGATATTTTCAGAGCCTATTTCATAGGTATTCGAAATTTGGTCAAACGTTCCTCATTTCAATATTAATAATTCAAAAATCATTATCAAATTATTATAGGATGTATCATTGAGGGGGAGGATCACAAACAAATTCACTCTAAGTTTATCAAAAGAGATCATATTGATTGGGGTGATTAAACAAAAAAAGGGAGAAGATAGAATACAGTCTGAAATTTTTCAGTGCCGGAGACGTCTCTGGCAAATCGCAGAGACGTCCCCCCAAGCGGAGACGTCTCACCTTAGTCGCGGAGACGTCTCGGGGACCGAATGAGGCCTTTTTAAATAGGTCGAAATCGCTCGAGCCGACTCGAGCTTTCTCCCTCATTCCCGACCAAAACGGAAAGCCCTAGCCTCCATTTGCTCTCCACCTCAAATCCTAGCCTCCATTTGCCCTAAATCACAAACCCTAGCATCCATGGCACCAAAGAAAGCTAGGACGACCCGTGGGAGGCGACCTAGAGTAGCGGGCGACGGTGAGGAACGGCGGGAAGAACCCTCCGCACCTTCTCCTCCGGTTGCTCCGCCAACCACAACGATTTCCTGTGCAAATCGCACAGTCATAACCGGTAGGTACATAGATTTTGCATTTTTAGATCATGAGGGGTTCTCTATTGGAGAGAGACTCCGAGCCCAAGGGTGGGAGCATCTTTGCACCCTCAATACCTCGACCTACCCCGGCCTTGTTAGAGAAATGTTTAGTGATATGGCCTTAGGGGACTTAGGGTACACTGCATATGTCCGAGGGACATTGGTAGAAATTAATGAGGATGTCCTATCCACTGTCCTACAAATTCCTAAGGACGGTGAGGCACCGACCTCACATCCCCAAAGGGAAATAGCCCTAAACTTGATTTTAGGAAGAGAGGACTGCGGCCCTCTTGATGTTGTCTACTCCCAGGACCTAAATGCAGAAATGAGACTTCTTTTAAGTATTGTCAATCGGGTCCTATTCCCTAAAACCGGTCGCTTCGATTTTGTTTCGGAGCGAGACTTAGTTATAATGCACCACATCCTACTAGGGATCCCTCTAAACCTTCCTAGACTCATGCTAAATTACATTGCCCTATGTCATAGGTATTCTAGATTTAGTATACCCTATGGCATGATCTTTACCTTAATCTTCAAACACTTCAAGGTTTCCATTCCATCAAATGAACCTGCAAAGCCCTTAAGAAACACCGACTATTACAATGAGGGCTCAATGAGAAGAATGGAATTTCACAAGATAGATGGGTCTTGGGTCAAGGTTCCAAAAAGAAAAGCACAAACCATAGAGGCTGAGATCCCACATCATGAGTCTGACCATCACTCTCCTCCACCTAGCAACATGGACATCCCTGATATTCCCTCCAGCTCAGCTGGACCTTCCACATCCATGCCACCACCTCCTCCAGTCAGTGGGCCCTCCTTCCTATCAGAGGAGCAGATGCACACCTTAGCATCTGTTATTTGTCAGCAGATGAGGGAGGAGATGAGATCCATGATGTCTGCAGAGCTGGCCCCCATCAGACAAGAGCTGCAGGAAATCAAGGCTCAAATTGAAGCCCAAGAGCAACAAATAGTTGGGGTGGGTGCCACCCAAACCATCAGATCAATAGAGCTCAAGGACAACTTGAAGGCCATTTCCAAGAGTCTCAAAGAGCTAACAAAACCAGATGGCAATGTGGGCACCTTAGTTGCCCAACTTAGAGGAAGAATTGAAATGGCAACTAAAGAGTTTGAGGCACTTGTGGCAGGATTCCACAAGTCACAGGGAGATCACTTTAAGACCCTCATGGATTCTATCAATGGTTTCATAGATGCAGCCTGTAAGGCTTATGCACAAAGTACAACTGGTAGGCCCCATGAGCAACGACGCCGATGATGGATATCCTGTAGGATCTTCTTTTTGTAAATCCTAGGCCATTTTGAAACACTTTTGTATTAGAAATCAATACTTGTAATGATTTCTTCTTTTGACTATGTACTGACTTCAAAGATCTACAATGACATATGAATGAATACAATTTCTTTTGAAAACCTTGTGTACATTGCCAATTCTGTGTATGTGTTTCTGTGATTGTGTATGTGATTGTGTGATATGCCATAAAAATCCTACCACATACCTTGAGTATTCAAATTTGATACAAAGAAACAATGCACATAAAACAGGGGGAGCACACCTTGAATATGCTGAATTTTACTAAAAAGGATAATTTGTCCCCTTCATGTTGATGACAAAAAGGGGGAGTAGATATTTGTATATTGAAAGGGGGAGTAGAAATTAGATATTGTATATTGAAAGGGGGAGTAGACATGGATATTGAATATGGAATGCAAATTTTTTTTAATCATACTCCAAAGTTGATTTAGAAAAGATAAAATTGAAGAATATTGATTTTAAGATAATTGCCCTTCTGGAAAAGAAAGGGGGAGTCAAAAAGAATCTAGCTTTCAATTATCTTCAGCATCAATATTTCATTCTAACTTGATTCAAATTCAGTTCATATGATAAAATCATTTAAGAACTATAAAGATCAATCTTATGCACAAGGAAAAAACTGAAAATTGAATATTTTGAGTGATGCACATTGTATCTAGTTCAAATCAAAACATTATACTTGTATATCTGATCAATACTGTGTATATGTTTAAATTTCAAATTTTGCATATACTCAGTGTTTTGTCATCATCAAAAAGGGGGAGATTGTTAACCCCCTAATGGATTTTGATAAATACAAAACACTAGAGTAAAATTCCATTATATCTTAACAATTCAATTGAGAAATTCATGTGTTTTATTTAGAATATTGTTAAGAAATGTCTAGGCAAGTTCCCATAATTTTTATGAATTTATTGAAGAATATTTTGAGCTAAAGAAAAAGTTCAGGGACAGCCGAGACGTCTCCTGATAGTTTCAGAGACGTCTCTGGCACAAACAGGAAGAACTGGCACACTTGGAGACGTCCCCGGCTCCTGTCGAGTCGTCCCCGCGTTAGCGGAGTCGACTCTCTCAGTAGCGGAGTCGACTCTCTCAGTGGCGGCAGAAAGACGCTTTTCAAGGGATATGCGCGAGACGTCCCCGCTGTACGCGGAGTCGTCCCCGCAAGCAAAAAGGAGACTTCCCGAGCCGTCCCCAAGATGGCGGAGACGGCTCTCTCAGGGTTTTCCAGAGAATGGTTTTTTCGGTGATAAGGAAGCGGAGTCGACCCTGAGAAAGCGGAGTCGTTCCCACGCATAAAGTGCAGACAAGCGGAGACGTCCCCTGAAAGAGCGGAGTCGACTCTCTCAGGAAATTCCAGAGGACATGATTTTCGGAGATAAAGAAGCGGAGTCGTCCCCAAAGCAGCGGAGTCGTCCCCACTCAAAAAGCGCTAACACGCCGAGA
Organism: Phoenix dactylifera; assembly: GCF_009389715.1. Lineage (NCBI taxonomy): Eukaryota > Viridiplantae > Streptophyta > Magnoliopsida > Arecales > Arecaceae > Phoenix > Phoenix dactylifera. The sequence continues at coordinate 856,694 of NW_024067724.1, read as the reverse complement.
CGTCCCCGTAAAGTGCCGAGTCGACCCCAGATAAAGTAAAAAGTAAAATCCTGTAGGCGAGACGTCTCTCGTTGTAGCGGAGACGTCCCCGGAGCGCCTGGGACGCGACTGACAGCTTTTCAGGTTTGATTTGAATTTCAAATCTTCTCTACTTTATCTCTAACGGCTATATTTGCTTTTTGGGCTATAAAAGGGAGCTCTTAAGTGCTTCTCAACAACTCTTCACCAACCCAAAGCAAAATCATTCAAGAGAGAAAAGTTCAAGGGAGTGAGAGCATTCAAGAAAAGAAATCAAGTGTTTTCAAGCTTCCCAAGTGATTTCAAGCTCAACCACTCTCGTGCGCTCGGGATTCAAAGCTCACACTCGATCCTACGCGTTCCACATCGGAAGAATCAACATTTCCCACGCTTCCAACGGCTAAAGGATTCTTCCGGGTTCCATTGTTCATAACTGTTATATTTGCTTTTTAGAGCTTTTATTCTCTTTTGTAAACTCTCTCATTGTGGTGCTTGTTCCAGTCAAGGGACTTGGAACAAGGGAAAGGCGTCCCAAGCCTAAGAGAAATTGGGGGTTTTTTTTGGGTTTGTTGTGAGCCCGGTGTAAAACAACGAGTTGGGTAGTGAACTCGCAAAACTACCGTACTGTAATCTTGGATTATAGTGGAAATACCCAAAGGCGCTTTGGGGAGTGGATGTAGGAGCGGTGGAAGCTCCGAACCACTATAAAACCGTGTGTTTGTGATTGTCTCTTCTCATCCCTTTATCATTACCTTAGTTCATATATTTGTGTGTTTTATTTTTAATTAGGCGAAAAGTTTTAAAACACCCAATTCACCCCCCTCTTGGGTGACCATCTCTGGGCAACAATCCTAGAGTTAAATTAAATGGCGTGCTAATTTTACTTGATGCATACTGTGAAAATATGAATCAAGATCCTGAACCTACTAAAAATGAGGTAAAACAACTTCTTTATAATATTTATGCTATATATGATGAAAAAATTCGTGGATCTAGATTTTCCGTACAAACCTCTATTTCTTCTTCTAGTAGTTCTCGTTCGTCATCTATTTTTTCATTCATTGCACAGAGAAAACACACGCATGCTTCAAGTTTATCTTCATCTTCTTCATCTTTAAGTAGTGAACTAGAATTTTATTTAAGAAATGATCTTCAGTCCGCATATGATGAAAATCAAATAGAGAATCTAGATGTATTATCTTGGTGGAAGAGTTTTAGAAATCAATATCCTGTTATGTCTGCAATTGCACGCGATATTTTAGCTGTGCCGATGTCCACGGTAGCATCGGAATCCGCTTTTAGTGCAGGTCGGCGTGTTCTTGACGAAAAGAGAAGTAGGATGACGGGCGAAACGATGGAGATGCTTCTCTGCTTCAAAGATTGGTTGGATGCTGAGGCAAGACTTCAAGATAAAGGTGGACATAATACAACATCCTCTGATGATGATGATACAAACACTACTGAAGAGTGAATACTGGTTCACTGAATCACTGATGATTAGTAAGACTTCTTAATTTTTTATAATTGTACATTTTTATTGTATTCTGGAGGTCAGACCAAGGTCCAAACCTCGGCCCTTTCTTATTGTATTCTGGAGGTCAGACCAAGGTCCAAACCTCCCTTCATATACCATTTTGATTTAAATTAATAAACTGGTAGGGGTCTATGCCAAACCCCCCACCATTAAGGTGGCTTTATATTAATAAATCCTTAATTTTCAATATGTATTAATTTATTAAAAAAAATTATGAAGCATTAATTTTTATGGAGACGGGCTGTGCCTGGCCCGGCCCAGCCCGCGGGCCAGCCCGGCCCAGGCCCTTATGGGCCGTGCCGGGCTGGCCCGCGGGCCAAGAGCGGGCCGTGCCGGCCCAGGCCCGAAGCGGGCCGTGCCGGGCTCGGCCCGCGGGCCAGAAACCCGTGACCCAGCACGGCCCCCTTAATTGGGCCGTGCCAGGCACGGCCCGGTACTGTAGCTAGCGGGCCGTGCCCGGGCCATGCCGGGCCGTGGGCGGCCTGGCCCAGTGCCCAACTCTAGTCATAAAGCCCATGAAATATGCAAGCACTTTCTAGATAAAAAAATAATATCATCAAATCTTCTAAAATAATTAGTTAAATACTTTGCTACCAAAATCTAATATAAACATAGTGTTGGCCCCTCCTTTTCCGTCCCATTTCGAGTGAGCTAGGAAACTCGACAAGCTAATAGAGGGTCACAAGATCTGATAACTTGATGATACACGCACAAGCATGCTGCCGATGCTGGATCGGCTGGAAGGATGATCATCCAAGAGAGGATAATGAGTAGCACAGGTCCTGGTGCCTTAATTATCGAGAACTTTCATCACCGCGACATGATAATTCGAAGGAGATAGGTCTCAATAGGAATGTAGCGTGAGGCTATCGTGAAAAGGTTATAGTGCGGGGGCTATGACAAGGGTGTAATGCAGAGCTATAGTGAGAGGTGTAGCATGGAGATATAGCAAGGGATGTAGCATGGAGCTATAGGCCATCGTGCATAGGGGACTAGAGACTAGTGAGATGCCATGCACACGCACGGGACTTGAGGCTAGTGGGTGAAGCCGTCGTGCAGAAGGGTATCGGGTCAGTGGGCTGTTGTACACACGAGGCTCAAGGCTGGTGGTTCAAAACTAAGTTCCTTGAGTTCTACAAATTGGTTTTCATGATTCTTGGTCCTATAAAGTCATCTTGATGAAAGACTGAAAACTTTAAGTTGTTTATGCATACCATCAATCGTGAAGAGATTAATTAATGAAATTAAATTTCATCCTTCAACCCTAATTAAAATATTTTTGAATAAAATTCAATTTTAATATTTTAGTTCTTTAATCCCAGTATTATCTTACTCTGAAATCTCATGTAAGAATATTGGATCATCATACCAAGAATTAAAATACCACAAACATATTATTTATTGATTTAGATATAATGAAAACGGACGATTCTTCACCTCTCTATCCTACTTTATATTGTCATACAATCGGATAGACAACTCTCTGACTTATATAGATAAGCTTAAATTAGAGTTGGACTAGGGTGGGAGAAGAAACCAGGTCCCAATAAGGTAATAATCTAGTTATTAGATTCTTCTAATAAGGTATCTAAATAACCAATAACTTGACTCTGCACCTCCATATCATGTTCTCATATATTAGAATATCAAGAACACCGAGAAGGACCATGGCCTAATAACTTATCAAAGACAATTTTTATTTGGGTTAATACCAATCTAAATCACTTTCAACCCTTTTTTCGCATACAATACGTGATATGCATGGCAGCCCACATAGTTTTATAAAAAATCTTACATGCCATACCACAGTGTGTTATACAAGTACGCATTCAATGTCTTCCTTACAGTAAGGGTAAATGGAACAGTAGAGTTGATCATGATTTGGTAGAACCTTGTCGCCAAGAAAACTTTTGCAAGGTAATCTTTGCCAAGCCACTTCCCACTACAAGAATTGCACCTGTGCTATCCTAGCTAGCTTCCAAATCCAGCTTAAATCAACTTTGTTTATGCTTTGTTCTGAGCTCGGCCTTCTAGGGTCGGCCTTCTGACCTAGGGAAGACCGAATTCATAGGTTTTTACATTACATGTAGTAGGCATCCGGATCAAAAAAATATTATTTATCCAAGAATCCTGAAAATCCTTGATACTCTGACATTACCCAGATTCGTAATGAAGCCTTCCTTGATAGCATTACCCCCTTCACATATTGCTTTTCAAATTGCAGCAGCTCTTCTAATGGAAGTTTAGTTTGATTAGAGAACCTCGAACTTGTATTTGGATTGAATTACTCGACATCAAAAGTTGTTAGGATTGAACACTACGTATCCTGCTGCCTTCCACATTAGAACAAACCACCTAGATCTGATATCATGAACTCGAATTCCACCTTTAAAATTTACCCTAAATTAATATTCAATACATATTCTTCCAGTGGTTAGAAGAATTACCCTAAATCAGTACATATGGATTCCTTCGTAGGAGTTCTATGTACCATATCTCAAAATTTTGCCCACTAAGAGTTGCAGGTCTGAATGAGATCATCTTTCTTATTGGTCGACTTATTTGCTTAGATTTATATGCCATTGATTGATCCCTAAAACGGAGAATTAATGCAAGATGAGATCTTCTTAGGCCGCATAAAGACTATGTGCATGGTGACATGAGCTTGGGTTGTACTCTGGTCTTTGCAAGTCTTTTTTCTTTTGATTTTGCCTTTGTAGCTTAGTAAGCATTACCAGCCCTATGTCCTTATTTCTAAGTTATCTAATTATCAAGGCCTATTGATCATTTTTTTTCCGATCTCTTGGGATATCTATTTACTTTTTAGTCACATAGGTGGTATATAAAATGGTTACCTAGCATTTTTAAAACATGCAAACTCTTAGGTCTGCAAATGAGTCGGGCAGTGTCGGGGTCAAGTATGACCCAGACCCAACCTTAAATATTTGGCTTAGGATCATATTTGCAGCTCAAACCAAGAATCTTGCTATTCTTTTATAGCTAAAATATAATAATTTATAATCAAATATAAATCACTAAAATAATTTAAATAAACTAAAAAGAGCCGACTTAAGCTTGAATTTTGGACCTAATGTTGGACCCAGACCCAATCCAATAGAAGATCAGGGTTGGATCGGGTCTGGTCGATTACTAAAATTTTTAACTTAATGGGTCATTCGGATTAGATTGAGTCCATGTATAACTCGGTCCCAACCCAAAAAATTTGGATTCGGGTCGGATCCAGTTCGGATCAGAACATTGGAAGCCATTATAGAAATTACAAAGTAGAAAAATAAATTATATACAATAAAACAAACAAATCATCACGATAAAAACTGTGTTTTTCTTTTTCCTTTTTTTCTTCAATTTCTAAGAGTGATAGACCCTTGTTGTGTTGCCCATACTCGTGCGAGCTGGGCTGGCAGGGACGAACCCGAAGCCACTTGTGTTTGGGCTTCCTAAGGGATTTGATCAATGTACTCTTAGATCACCATTTTCTCTGGATTTCATTGCTCCAGATCGATCTCCCACTAAGACATTCCCCATCTTGGCTCTCCCCCTCCCGCTCAGATGGGGAGCTTGAACCGGAGCTAGATCCCCTTTTCTACTGCCGGTGGCGGGCCCTACCACCACAACCAACCCATCCATCTCTTCATGAGGGCCTACCAGATTGGCGCCCTCGCCCTAGCCTAGTCCTCGCCACCTTCCTCCTCACCTGCACCTTTGACAGCCTCTCCTGTCCCCTCCCTTCCCTTGCTCCCCTCTCCACTGGTTGCTCCATTGCCTCCCTCTTTGACCACATCGGCGCCCTCCCCTAGCCCGACTAGGGCTACAGCTTTAGCCTCACCTCAAGATCTACATCTATGAGAAACACAACGAAATCCAAGGTTCCAACGAGAAATCGAAATCAAGGAGCAAAGGCATTTAGAAATCTAAGGTTCATACCATCTTGTGTGGAAATGTAGTTGACTTAGCCATAGCTGAGGGAGTGCCCAGTGGTGGAATCGCGGTAGAGTCGGACGGATGTCAGCGCCCCGATAAAGGAGAAGAGCTCGAAGGTGTGCACGCTCGTCACTGTCCCGTGGAGGTCCCTAATGTAGAGCGCCGGCACTGAGGCCATGCATCTCAAAAAATGAAATGGGTCCAATTTTAGAACCCAACCCGTCCTATGGGTCCTCCAAAATAGGTCGGGTTGGGTCACGGGTCAACCTAACCCATTTGTAGCCTTAAGATTTATATGACTCGATTTTTTGGGTCAGCGAGATCGGGTCGACTTGAGCCCATTTCTTGTTGCTCCAAATTACACTAGGATAATATATGCCATGGGACGGGTTGATATACAAGCTACATTAGGTGGGTTAAAAAAAATACAAGATCCAGACCCGCCTCAAAATTTTGGTTAGGTCCGAGTTTTAACCTTGGAGCCAATCCATAAGTTTCCAAATATCGGTAAGGCTAGGTATAATCAAGTCGGAACTAGGTCGATCATAGGTTAACCCAACTCAATTGTAGCCCTACTTGTTCTTTAAAGATGCAAATTTCTCTTTAATAGCTGTTCTTCAAATCAAAAAAAGTTTAAAGGCTTGACCATTTATCTCTTTGGACTTTTATTTATTTGTTGCCTCTTCAGGTACGAGGATTGGAAATCCTAGTAGTGATCCTCTGAAGACATAGGGAGGTAACAAGCCATCCAACGGGCGAGGAAAAGAATATCCAAGTGAGGAGGAGATCGAAAGGATAATTTCCGAACTCTTACAACATGGTAAAAACGGAAGATGGCAGTAGGATTGGGAATAACACTAAATCTGATCAACAAGTTGAGTCAAGGGCTCAATCCCAAGTCAGAAAATAGAGATAGAGAGATAGAGTCACCCAATAATAGAGAAAGACCAGCATGAAATATATTTACTCTCCTATTTTGGTTTTTTTTTTTTTTTTTAATAAACTTATAGCAGGAGCTGCAGGACTTTCTCTCTTAAAGGGAGTCGTTCTTTTCCTAAGCGCTTCTGGTTTTCCCTTTCCTAAAACGAATCGACTTTATAAGGATACTTTCATGTCTACGTCAGATCGTATCTCATCCTACGATCTGAGATTGCCCAGAATCCTCATCTCGTCAATCGCAACCATCCATCCGTCCACGTAACAACCAGGCAAAGAATGGAAAGAAATTTATTCCAGTCATGACAACAAACGATGCATCCTGCGAAGCCAATGTATTCTCCTTTCCATCGTCTCTTCTCTGCTATCTTGTAAAGGGAGTTTTATCGTAGAGAGAACGAGAGAATACTTTGTAGAAGGAGTTTTATCGTAGAGAGAGCGAGAGAAGGAGAAGAAGATGGATTGGGATTTGATGGAGTGGATGATGGAGTTGCAGAGAAATCATGCTGTCGAGAACGCTGCTGCTGATAACGTCCCCAACAAAGTTTGTAGTACGGATGGTAAGGTGGGACAAGGGCTGGTGGAAGAACATCAAATAGTGAAGAGTACGGATGGAAGCCAGGAGCTGAAGGAAGCGGGGGAGGAGACGACCGGAAAGGCGGGAAGAGGGCTGGTGGAGGAACTTCAAGCAGAGAAGGTGATGACGGACGAGCAGGAGGAAGAGCTTCGAAGGCAGATCAGTGTCTTCCACGCCATCAGAGAGAGCCTTCTGGAGTCATACAAGAGAATTGCTTCCGAGTATCTCTCCCAACATGGTTTGGTTCTCGCTCTTTCTTCTTTTTATTATATTATAAGTCTGGTTTTAGATTGTCATGTAGCAACTGTTTCAAAACGTCGGACTTTGTGAAGGTTTTTTTATTAGAAATTTTTTTGGGCTTATGGTTTACAATTTATTTTGGTCAGCGGATGATGGATTTTTTTCGGCGCACAGGTTCTCTATGGTGTGCGGTTTGCATCATAGAGCCTGCTCAATAGTCTCCATTAAAAGATGGACAGCCAACAAATAATTCATCTTTATGTGTCATATATATTATGTCTTGTTTGATGGTTATGGGATCTCCAGTGCAAACAACGTACAGCTAAGAATCTTGGGTTTTTTTTGGGAGTAATCTTGGATTTTTATTTTTGATCCATTGCATCGGTGGTTCTAGTTGGTGGATTAGAGTATTTATTTAGCTGTTGCTATCTGATTGAATATTTTTCTGTTATTATTATTTTGCGAGTTCACATGCCACTTATATAATATGTTATTACTCTACAATTAAAGCCCTGCAGTTGTATAAAACAGTGTTCTCGGATATTTGTGTTTCTTTTTGTCTTTTTAACAATCGGACATAAATGTCTAGTTCAAGTTATTTATTTATCTTTTTGACATATTTTGTAAATTTCAGGATGCATTTTCTATGCAAGAGGTCTATTTTGATGGTGATCTTTATCGAAAAAAAAGAAGTTTAATAAAGTATTATAGTTTGGTGATGTAATTATCTGACAAAAATAATTTTGGCCATGAAAAAATTACTAAATCTAATAGTATGGCGAGAGTTAATTTTCATCATCAAAATTATATTTTTGTTAATAAATTTTTTTATCATCAAAATTTTATTAACCTATATTTTTTTTAGTGCATCTATTATATCTAAAAAAAACTCTAAGAATACAAGAAAACTTATATGCTCCACAAAGCAGAGTAAGCTAGACTTTCTATGAAATTCTATTATGGCCGAGGTTTTCAAATAACGTTATAACCTTTTCAATGGCCATATGAGTTTCCAAAGCCCTGGGATGCACCACCAAGGTGGTAGCCCAGTTGGAACGGGGCGTTTGCTTCTAACCAAGTGGTTCCAGGTTCGAAACGCACGGGCGTCGATTAAATCTGGGGACCGGATGCCCCGCGCCTGGACACGGGGTCTGGAAGTGCTACTGGTCGGCTGGTAGCCTGGGTGGTGCCAGGTGTGACGTACTCACACGGGGTACTCGTGCCAGGGCCCAGTGGGGTAACTGAGCCGGGGCCACGGGTGGGGAGGGTATGAGTAAAATATGGCTGGGGTCTGGTGAGCTGGGCCTATACCAAACGGTCATTCTGCCCGCATCGAACATGCTCCTGGCGGGGTGGGGGCCCAGTGTGAGGCTGCTACGCGGGGTGGGCTTGCCCTTCCCCCCTCTTCCCCTTTTTATTAGCAAAAAAAAAAAAAAAAGCCCTGGGATGCAACAGCAAGTAATAGCCTTTTTTCTTTATTATGGCGGTAAATAATCTTAACAGAGGAGTCCATTATTTGGGGATCATTGTTCACAACCTTGCTTTGCATGATAATTATTTCACTATTCATGGATAACAAGATTCAGGTTTTTTGCTTTTTAAATGTTCTTTATATTGAAAATCTTGAAATTAAAAATCAGCATCCTCTCTGTCTAAAACAAAAAAGAGAGCATGCTGATTGAAGACTACTGATAATGCATCTCTTTCACAATAGTTTTAGTCGGTTCTGGGTGAAGAATGCGGTTCAAAACTCTCATCCAAGGATCTATGGGAGTTTTTTTTACTTAGCTTCTGAGGATTATTGAGAAACCAAATTACTGGGGAGTTGCATCATGATAAATATCTAGGGATGACAGGTTCTGGGTGATCACATACCTAACAGTCTTATGTCTCTGCTATCTTTTATCTATCTCTTTAATAGCTGTTATTAATATCAAAAAAAAAAAACTTTCAAAGCCTGATCATTTATCTCCTTGGACTTCTATTTACTTTAAGGTACGAGGATTGAAAATCCAAGTACGGATCCTTTGAAGACAACTGAAGGCTATAAGGGATCCAATAGGAAGCAGCGATGGAGTGCAACCCCAATGCAAAGGCTGATTCTTGACAAAATTTATCATTCGGGAAAAATATCTCCAAACAAGGAAGAGATCAAATGGATTACTTCTGAACTCTCACAACATGGTGAAATTACTGAGTCTAATGTCTACAATTGGTTCCAGAATAGAAAGACACGTGAGAAACGGAAGAGGGTAGATGAATTGGTACATAAGATCAAATCTGAAGTTGAGCCAGGGGCTGAATCCTCCAATGGGAAGAAAATCCGGTTGGAGAAAATAGATTTTGACAACAAACAGTATCTCAGTACTGATGCCCATTTCTTTCAAACCTCAGAAGTCAACTATGAGATGCATTCCATAAACCAAGAGTTTGATATAGCACAGGACATGAATCCGTCAATTGACAATTTAAGTTCTTATGATCCTAGCCAAATTCCTGTCATTGAGAAAACTCAAGCAAATCCAAGTAGTAATGATGCCCATTTCCTTCAAACCTCCCAAGTCAACTCTGAGATGCATTCCATAAACCAAGAGTTTGATATAGCACAGGACACGAATCCATCCATTGACAATTTAAGTTCTTATGATCCTAGCCAAATTCCTGTCATTGAGAAAACTCGAGCAAATCCAAGTAGTAATGATGCCCATTTCTTTCAAACTTCAGAAGTCAACTCTGGGATGCATTTCATAAACCAAGAGTTTGATATAGCACAGGACATGAATCCATCGATTGACAATTTAAGTTCTTATGATCCTAGCCAAATTCCTGCCATCGAGAAAACTCAAGCAAATCCAAGTATGTTGTCTTACTTCAATAAGCTTTTACAATTTCATTGAACCGGCATTTTATGTGGCTAATCAGTCTTCTGAACTTGACTTGAGGAATACAGGTAACGACTACTTGATGGACGACTTGCAAATACTAGCGGAGCTTGATTCCTTCGACCAGCTGATGAGTAATTTGGATCCAGAACTTTGGTTTTAGTGCTTCTCTATATTTTTGTTTTAGTTGATTTCTAATCAACTGATGTCAGGATGATGCTTAGGTTACAATTGGGATACTTTTTTATTTTGCACTTGATATTTGTTTTAATTTTATTTCGGATGATAGTGAAGAGCAGTTTACTCAGTCATAACAAGAATTAAAGATTTCTTTCTAGTATCTCAAATTGTGCAGCATTCATTGTGTGAAATTAAAGCTACTTTTTTTCTTCTCTTTTTTGTATGAAGAAATGAAAACAACCTTCTTACACTACAAAAAAAAAACCTTTTGAGCTTGATTCAATATCAGAGTATTGATGTTAAGCCTAGTAGATACCGGACCTTTGCCTGCAGTCATTTTTTTTTTTTTTAAAGAACCATGCCTTCATTTTTTAACAATGACAGGAGAAATGTCTCGGTAAAGACTTCCTCAACCATGCCAAAAGATCCCCCGCTGACCCACGGATATCCAACCATCTCTAGCAGTCAATCTTTGTTTCTCCAATAGATTTTAGAATCTCTGAAGCACCACAAAAAAGAGAACATCAATCGAGAAATAGATATATCAGACGCAAACTCCCACAATAATAGAAGCAGAATAAGGTCCCATTGGGCTTAAGTCTCGGCAGACGCCTAGTCGGAAAGAACGGCCCGAACACAGTCGCGACCCAAAGCAAAACTAAAGAGCCCAGCGCTCTAACAACGAACATCGAACACCCATGAGAACCTGCAAGACAGACGACGACGACAACAACAACCAAAAAACTCTCACAAAATAAGCCTGACACCATATCATATTCAAAGATACAAAAGAATATTAAGGACATCTTTGGTGTTTCATTTACTTTGTGAGAAGTAGGAGTTTGAACCGAAGTTTTCTGGCTTTTTCTTCTTATAGAAGTATGTTAGACAATTTTTTCAATTCCATTGTTACGCCTTCAATCCGAGATTGCGAGCTGGAGGTCGCCGCAACTACCGTAAAGTTATAGAAAATTCTCTTCACAAGCATGCAAGGTATCTCACCACGAAATCATAAGCAAGCAGTGGAATAAATTTAAGTAATTAATATTCAAAATTTAATTTAAATAAATAGGATCCAATTTTAATATGTCATAGAACCAATAATATTTAAAAGGTTTTATCGTCAAATCCTCATCTGAATTGAAGATATCAAATTCGGCCTCTAGTCACTCCCAATCATATCCTTGTGCCATCTTAGTTCTCAAATTTGAAAAAATACAGTGAGATATAGAATAATGAGCTAGACAGGCCAGTAAACAATGAACACCTTGACCAAATTAATTAGATAATAAATTAAATAATTATTTATAGAAAATAAGAATATAGAATTCATCAATTCAAAATAAAATTCTAACATGCAGCATTCTCAAAATATTACGCATGTCAAATTCAAATTTCATTCATAAATATAAATTTCTTCAAATTATCAAACTTATCTCATTAACTATGAGCTATGACCATATCTTTTCTATGATAGGGTCATAATACTGTGTATCTTCTTGCGGTATGTTGCGCATCATCTTGTAACAAAATTCTTCAGGACTGTATATTTGATAGCGATATGTCGTACATCTTTTTGCGACATAAACCTTAATTTTAAGACAAATCAAGTGCTAACATATTACCCCCTATTGGTGGGGTCATTAACATAATCACACTAAGGGTTCAAAACAATCATATAGTTCATATCTCTATTCAACAAAAATATGAAAAATCATATGATATCGACATTAATCAAACGAGTTCAATATTTGCCGATAAATTTAGAAATATAGTCACATTACTTACCTTAGATGCAAAAAAATCATACGAAAAATTATACAAAATATGGTCATATTACAAAAATATGAAAAATCATACGATATCGAAATCAATCAAATGAGTTCAATATTTCCGACCATACATCATCATAATATTTCAAAATAAAGCATATTCGGTAATAAAATATCATTCATCAAATTTGTGCATCATGAATAGTATAATTCAGATTTACTAATATAATAATCCCATAATTTGCCAATAAATTTAGAAATATGGTCACATTACTTACCTTAGATGCAAAACTAAACTAAAGATCCAATTAATTTTGAGAATTCCTTTAAGAACCTAAAACTCTGGTGAGCACTCAACTGAAATCTTCGACGAGTACTATGATCCAAGATCGTTGGACACCAAGAGAAGAAGAAAAAAGGAATCGATGGTGTTCTAGCTATGGTGATCGGCAAAATCTATCAACGATGAGGTAAAAGAGGATGTGGGGATTTTAAAATAGCCATTGGAAGCCAATTTTTCTAGTTCCAATAGAAAATCGAGATGGAGAAGTTCTTCTCCTACTCCAAATCAAACAAGACTCTATCCTCTCTTTCTTCCATGTCATATATCAACTCTTTCATCTAGACCGGTTAAGTGGACTAAGCGTAGTTCTTTATTAGTTTGACTAGGTAGGAATGACAATTTATGACCCGACCTATTAACCCGACCCGCGAACGACCCAGTTTGGATTTGACATAAACAGGTTTAAGTTGTAAATAGGTCAACTCATCTAAACTTATTTATTAAATGGATTGGATTCAGATTTAAACTTTTGACCCATTTAATCTGTTTTGACCCGTTTAATAATTAGGTCGGGCTATGACCCTTCCTATTTAACTTGTTTAAAATATGTTTGAAACCTTCTTAACCTATTTCTGACCTGTTTAACCCACTTACCCTATTTAAATCAATTTAACCTATTTAAAATCCGTTTAACCTGTTTAATAAATGAATTATATGGCTCGGGACAGATTAACTATTTAATAAATAGATCGGATTAAAATTTGAAATTCTGACCTATTTAATAAATAAGTTGGATTTCAGTTGATGAATTTTTGGCCCGATCCGCTTCCAACCCGACCCGTATTCAACCCGACCCAATTGCCAACCCCCCGAGTTATATCCTTGTCTTTGAAAAAGTGCACTTTTGCTTTAAAAGTCACCTGACACTTCTTTTACATGATAGCAGCAGTCCCACAAAAGCCACTCCCTAGGACTAAGCTTTACCCACTACCACCCGAAAGAAAGAAAAAAAAAATCCATAGAGCAAACTACAAGCTTTTTTTATTTTTTATTTTTTATTTTTTTTGACCTGTAAGTCTAGTGAAGTTGTTCCTTCAAAGGAAAAAAGAAAAAAAGAGTCAATTGAAGTTGAATTCTATGAAAGCTTGCACTTGTTGACCACAACACAACAATATCATAGTTTGTCAGAAGCATCACAGTTAATTCAGCAAGCAATCTCAAATTCAGTTGAAACTTCATCTCAAGTAATTTGTTTACTCCTTAGAAAGTCCAGGTATAAGGATGAGAAGGATAAGCATTGCATCTACCAACCTGTATTGATGGTGATAAATATACAGGGGACGGCACTGGACAACAAATGATCGATAATTTAACTTCTTATATGATTTGCCAGAACAGCCTCTAGTCCCAACTCTAGTCACTGGTCAGAGAGCATCATGTAAAGCTTAATCTCAAAACAAACACACTCATGCAACTGGGTTAAAATATTACATTCTTCATATAACCAAATACATTTTTTTTTATTTTTTATTCTTTATATTTTATGAAGGCCTGGAGTACAAATTTTGCTTCTTAAAAATCTTCTCTTCTTCCAAAGGTCAATGTGTTTGTTGCAAGGTGGCGGCAATCCATCCACTGATACAGGCTGAACCATGATCATTTATAGTGTGATTGCATGTAGCATATACATGCATGCTGATGCAGCTTAGATGAAACTGGCATGCGTGGTTCTCCTTGTGTTGCTAACTTATAGTGTGATTGCATGTAGCATATACATGCCAATACTTTATTTGTAGTCTAATGGTGCTCTTGCTAGAGAATTGAAAAATTTTCATATATTTCACTCGTTTTGGCCTCCTGCCACCGATCCCAATCCTTTGAGGTGGACTACCTCCCGGATCTGCAAGACAACATGCAAGAGTGGGAGTTCACTAAATTAGCTCCAATTGGGTCCTCTGATGCTTAAGGTAGAAACAATTTTCTATGAAAATGAAGAAGGAGAAAAAAAAAAACAAATAGATAGTATCTTCGTTAGTTGAAGTGATTTTTTGTTACCTTTTTCCAGAGGGCCTTTGAACTTATTTATAGCCGGAGTCTTAAATCTTTTGAGATCATATCCCAACAAACTTAGAGTTGTATGGGGACAAACTATTGACGTAACATAATAACTTTGGAGACGTATTGCAACAACCTAGCATGTGGTAGAATTGTACATAGCATTGAGGCGAAAGGACTAAGCTACTTCTTTTGCAGAGAGGGTTCTGCTTGGCTCAGGTTAGTAGCCAAGGACATTAAGTTGAGCTGAGAGACGTCAACCTCAAAGGTAGGCCACTTCTAGTTTGCTCGGCCTGGCCTTTAGGTTAGCCTGAGAAGGCGCCATAGAACATTTTGATGAATTTCTAGAAGTGCTTAGACTATCACATGAGTCATGAGCTAGATGAATTTTATTTTGCCATGTCACCATGTTTGTGAAATACCACATCATGGCCAGCTTTTTAGTCATGACAGCATATTCAGAAAAGATGAAAAATTTTCATATACTACGTTCATTTTGGCCCCTTGCCACCGATCCCAATATGTTGAGGTGGACTACCTCTATGGATCTACAAGACAATAAACAAGAGTGGGCGTACACCAAATTAGTTCTGACAAGGCCCTCTGATGCTAAAATCTGAAAGAATTTTCTATGAGAATGCAGAAGGAGAAAAAGAAACAAATAGATATAATCTAACCTAGTTAAGGTGATTTTTCCGTTACCTTTTTCTGAAGGGCCTTTGGACTTATTTATAGCTGGGTCTTAAATCTTCTGAGATCATGTCCCAACAACATTAGGAGACTAGAGCCAAACCAACTTACCCATAAGTAGTCAGTCAGGAACAGAAACCGCTGGTAAGAATTCTACAATGGCTTTATAGAAGCATCATTAGTCCGTATAGCAGGAGCAAAGAACTATGTGAATTTCTGAAAAAGTATGTGCTTAGAAAACAGTGTTATCATTTTGTTAGACACTGAATCTATAAGTGATATACAAATAATGCCTACACACACCAATGTATTTATGAAAAGGCATACATTTAGTGCCAGAAAATGCTCTCACTCGCAAATAAAAGGCTATGTCACAGCAAAAGAGCTCCTTGGCACATGAATTGAGATAAGTCATGGGTCTTAACAAAAACTACAAACCGGAGAGTCTGAGAAAATTGATTTTACAAGCTCACAATTTCAAACTTATTTTAACCACAAAATACCTCAACATCATCAGCCCTTTTTTTTGAAAAATAAAAAGAGAGCAAGGACATGCTGCAAAATGAAGCACATAATCAAAATAATTTAGTGGCAACAAAATTACCAAAACATTTAAAGAGCCATGGAAATATTTGTAAATGCATGATTATTTGAGTGGAATGAAGTTGTACAAAAGAAAGGATGCAGTTCTTGATTATTGAATTTACTGATGTCAGAAGCATGATCAAATGACCACCTTTCCATATCAACATTCATCAATATTTGCAGATGAAAATGATTGTTCAGTTTTCCAATGAAGATTTAGAAAATAAAATGGTTCACTTCCACTCAGTAACGAGTGGAGTTATCTTAGCAATATATAGGATTGGGAATAAGAATAACCTCAGAAGGATGACAGCAAAACACCCTGGAATATTATCCTCAAATCCTGATGTTCGATCAGCCAGGATGGCTATTCCCAGTTTCTGTATGTTTGTATAAAGTGCAAAAGAGAAACTTGTAACAAGTTCCTTTTTTCACTTTGCAAATGGCGTTCTCATAACTCTTGCAAAAGTGTACTCAAGACTGCCTCCTGACCAATATTCTCATGGTCCGTAGGTGAAGTTTCAAAAAAAAAAGAAAAAACGATTTTGAGTTTGCCATAGCTGCACCATTTATAAAAATCTTTCAACGACCTATGGTAACGGATCATCATATGCTGCAGCAAAAAGAAGTAAATTAAAAGAATAAAATAGAATCTCATGTTTTGACTTCAACATGCATGCACAAAATGCTTTCTACAGTGAAAACAGTCAAAAATGATCTCAAAGACAAACATCTATTTTGGAAAAAACAAGAAACTGCTAAATTTACTTGGATTTCCACGGACATGCTAGAGGGGAAACATGCATGCATTTTTGACTTGCATTATTTTTAACTAAAATACTGTTATTTTAATAGATAAATAATCAGTAACATGTATTAAAAGCTTAAAAGCCTATAGCACCTTACAAGCAATTTTCCTTTGGACTTGCACCCACAGTATGCCAGGGGTTTTCCTTTAAAAATAATTACATAAACACTTCAATATAAAAGAATAATAATTAAATGGAAAATGATCATACGATACTGCAGTTTCCCAAATAATATAAATAACATTGCATCCAAGATATATAAAGATTTCAGAAAATAAAGTTCAACTGTTAGACAACAATAAATTAGACAAAGCTACCAAAAGCGTTACTTATTCTGATACATGTTCTAGCATTATACAATTGTAGGAAAAAGAAAAGATGAAGAACCTGCCACACAAATTATCTGTACAATACACTGTCATACCACAAGTTCAAGAGTATCAAGAACCATAATTTCACATGCTGGTGCCAATCGCTGTGCCAGTCACTAGACCGAACACATGCCATGTATGCCAAAATGTAAAAAAGAAAAAATAATAACCTTTCTATTACAAAACATCAGAAGTTTTCTGTGATGACCAATGCTGGATGCACTTGCCCGTACTTGAAAGTCAAAACCTTGTTAACAATATTCTGATATCCGTAGTTCAATATATCTTAGATTAAATATCAGGCATATCTAACAAATCTGGTTTCAATTGAGATAAGATTGTTTATGATAAATGACCCAATAACTTGTTTCTCCTGAAGACCAGATTGCTGATATTCTGAGGAAAGAGTACCAGGATGCACTTGACATCAACTATAAAACAAGCACTGCTTCACAGAATCAGCTTGAGGAGTCTTAAGTACATGATGTCATCCGGTTTATAACTTTCTGCTTATTAATGTGCTTTAATGAAGAGGATAAAGCAAACCTTTTGTGATACCTGATTCATATGATAATTAGAATGGGTTGCTCTTCAAAGTTCAGACAAATATCTAATTAAAGAAAATTTCCCCCTTCTCTCAATCCACTTTTCTCTCGATATTTCTAAATCCACTATCCTGAAACTGTTCATAATTATTTCTTTAATTCAATAGCAAAACAACATACGTTAAGCTTAACAAAAAAGTGTTGATAAATTGATGAAGCTTGAGACTCAGCTTTAGTGAAACAGTGTCGTGAGTTCTTGCCACTGATGTCCTATATACCCATGAATTTTTTTTCACTATGTGAGATGCTTTCCAAATTTTACAGTCTGTAACCAGCAACTGTAGTATTTGAATAGATAATCACCAACAATCCTTTTCTGAAAATACCATCCAGCCACATTTAGCTGCTGATTCGTTTTTGCTTTTTTCCTTTCATGATGTTCAGAAAAGTGGAAGAGAAAAAGTAATGCTTATTGGTGCAGTTGTTCCACAAAATATTTCTATTTTATTTGGTGACATTTTCTGGAATAACTTTTGGCTATGATTGGTTCTGTCCATAACAGAAAAGGAGGCCTGGCTTTAAGCCTGAAATAGCTTACAAAAAAAGCTTCTCCTTGGAATAGTTATACTGGCATAAGATGTTGGCCGGCATAACAATTCCTTGCTTATGCGTGTTATGAAAGGCTGTTTGGCAGGTTCCAAATCTTATGCCTGCTACGTTTTGAAACTAAATTCTGCCTAGGTAAAATGCTGCATGATGCAACAGAAGATTATTTTAGAAGCCAGCAGAATTTTGGAAGGTTCTCAAATACTACGGTTTATGCTGTTTTAGTACAAAGATATTTGACGAAGCCTAGCAGACTGGAAAGAAAGCAATGAACAATGAAATTAATAAGTTGAGAATGAGGAAACATCTAATAACTGAACATTTGCATTCAAGTGCAGATGGCTAGATGCCAGAAAAAACAATAATTGATCCCAAAAGTTTTATATGGATCCTCTAAAATCGATGAAAATAAAAAAACCCAGGAAACAGTCTAAATTAAGGAACGAAAAATTTCTTACAATTTCAGTTAATCTTAAAATACAAAAGTTTGAGAACATATTAGATAAACTCAATGCATTGGCCAATTTCAATCTGTTACAATACCAAAAATTTGGACAAGCACGTATCACATCAAAGAAACATCATTTAGAAAACAAATTGCAACAAGCTGATCAAAAGTGAATTACATAGAAATCGTGCGATGTATTTATGGAATCTCTGAAAGGGATAGGAAGAAAAGGTAAAAGGGAAAACCTTATAATCCATTAAATATTAAACAGTATTTCTGTATCAAACAAATATATTAAACAGTATTTCACTTTCTTTTTAACTTTCTCAGCGCAATGCAATAAATTCTTCTTCAACAGATGAAGTGAGCCATTATCGCCCTATTAGTCTCTGCACTACCCTCTACAAGATCATAGCCAAAATCTTGGTGAGGAGAGTGAGAGGGGTATTGGTTGAGTTGATTAGTCCTGAGCAGGGGGCCTTCATTGGGGGCCGGTGTATCTCTGATAACACTTTAATAGCCCAAGAGTTTATGTGTGATCTCAGGCAGGCCTCACGTAGGAGGGGGTTGATGGGTATCAAGTTGGACATGGAGAGAGCTTATGATAGACTGGACTGGGGCTTTGTGGCACACTCCTTGGAGATATTTGGGTTTCATCAGCAGTGGATTAAATGGGTGCTGAGTTGCACCAGGGATCCCTCCTTTGCTATTGTGGTGAACAGTACGCCTACGAGGTTTTTTGAGGCATCAGTGGATCTGCGGCGGGGTTGCCCGCTGTCACCCTACTATTCATTCTCTGCTCGGATGCCCTATCCTGAGCCCTCCGATATGCCGTTGAAACCCACACTCTGGAGCCCTACATACCGAGGACAGGTACCTTCCAATTGTCCCATCTATTGTTTGCTGATGATTGTTTCTTGATGGCTTTTGCGAGCAGGAGGTCGACACAGACACTCCGGAGGATAATTGTTGAGTACTGTAGTGCATCCAATCAGCGGGTCAACTTGGCCACGGCCATTTGCTACAGCCCAAAGATCGATGCTCAGGTGAAGGCCACCATCACAGAGATCTTGGGGATTGAGGAGCAGGCAGGCACCATGAGGTATCTAGGGATTCCCATCACTGGTCGGCGACTGCGCAAGGTAGACTGCTCTGGGGTGGAGCAGAGTTTCCGATAGAGATTGGCGGGGTGGCAGGCGAGTACCCTATCCATGATGGGCAGGGTCACCTTGGTCAGGTCAGTTTTGAGCTCTATGCCCCTGTACATGCTTTCGAATACCATGGTTCCGATTGCTTGCTTGAGGCAATTGGAGCAATTGATTCGGAGATTTGTTTGGGACGACCGAGCACGTGGGGGCGGTACTCACATGCTTGCTTGGGAGGTCCTATGTCAGCCGACTAGCAGCAGGGGACTGGGCATCCATTCTCTTATTACTAGGCGGGAAGCTTTGGCAGCGAGGCATGTGGTCAGATTTCTACTGGAGCCGGAGGGGCTGTGGAGCAGATTGATGAGAGCAAAGTATGGGGAGCGGGTGTGTTGGAGACTCATTCCGACCAGATCGTCAGTGCTCTTACATCTGGCGGAAGATGTGTGCTCGAGCTCCTCAGGTTTTTCCTTGCATCTCCTGGGTTGTGGGGGACAGAAGCAACATTGATGTTGTCGAGGATAGTTGTTTGGCAGGATTGTCGCTATCCAGATGGCCCACCATTTTTGACTCGGGTGCAACGGCCGGAAGCAGAGTTAGCGACTTATTTGTTCCAGGAGAGTCTAGATGGGATGCTGATCGGATCCATCTCCTCTTCGGCGACGATCTAGCTAAGAGGGTGTTGGCTACAGCCCTGCCCATGGAGGGGTCGGCGGACATGAGGGTGTGGAGATCGACTGGGAGGGCGAGAGTTACAGTCCGTGATCTCCAAACGATAGTGGACCTAGGGCCTACACGACAGCAGGAGGGTCGTTGGATTTGGCGACTAGGAGTCCACCCACGTGTGGCTTTTTTTCTGTGGAGGGTGGCATGGGGCATTCTCCCTCCCAGAGGGATCTTGGCTGGGAGGGGGATTCCGGTACCGGCTGACTGTGAGGGATGCCCTGGGAAGGAGAAGGCCATCAGTCACATCCTCTTTACGTGCTCACGGGCGCTTCAGGTGTGGGGCCTCGTATTGACCCACCGGCTGACATTCACCTCCACTAAGATCTTTCTGAGCCAGTTGAGGGACTCAGCTCGGAGATTTGACACGATGGATAGGGCAGCAGTATGGGCTTATATGGCATATCATATTTGGCTGGACAGGAATGCGAGGATCTTCAAGGGAAGGAGGTTTTATCCAAGATCAGTGGTTGGTAGGGCTCTTGCACATGCAGCTGAGTTGGCGAGCACGGCAGCTGACATTACACCTGGAAATGACAGGAAAATCTGGGGTTCCTCTTTAGCTCTTTCAGCGCTTAGGTATGCGATGATACCGATGGTATCCTGGGAACCCCCACCTCCTGGATTTCTCAAGATGAATTTTGATAGCAGTGTGTCGGCCGGTGGTAGCAGATGTGGCATGGATTTTGTGATCCGAGACCATGATTCTAGATTGATCATGGCCGGAGGTCGGCGTACTTTTGACGGGTCAGTTCCTGTGGCAGAGCTGCACGCAGCATGGAAGGGTCTCAACTATGCTAGAGCACACTTGGGTGCTCGACGGATACTCTTAGAGGGCGACTCATCCACAGTGGTCGACTGGATTTGGTGCAGACAGGCTAGGCCGGATCTGCACCCACTACTCCGAGACATTTGGAGCATGGTGGAGGAGTTAGATGTATTTCGGGCTTCGCATATTTTTCGGAAGGCGAACAGTGCTGCGGACTGGGTCGTCTCCTATGCAGCCCATCATTCTGGATATGTATTCAGGGGTGCTTGCGATCGTGTGCCACAGGCATTAGATCGTGTTTTGTCTTATGATTGCTCTAGGCTCTCTCACCGACGTGTGTAGTGAGAAGCCGATTTCACCAAAAAAAAAAAGAAAAAAAAAAGAAAAAAACCTTGGAATATCAATGTATAATGCACAACCAGCACTGCAGTTATTTCCAAATGTAAAACTAAATCCCAATCCAATATCCTCTAGCTCATTGAAGCTATTAACATTCACGCCATACAAATGTTTTGTTTTGACTCCAGCGAGTCAGTATGTAACTGCCATATGTCTCTCCCATATTATTGATATCATGTTACCTACATAACTAATCGATAGTGAATATGAATTACTAGCTATACAATATAATAGTTTATAAAAAGAGCAATGAACAGGATTTTAATTCATGTTGGTATTATATAAGATCACTAATGAAGAAAAGTGGTGGAAAATTAAGAGAGAATAAGCATTCGCAACAGAGATTGATATCAATACAATAAGAAGAAAAACAACTACGTTTGTTACAGAAAGTATAAGATAACATTAACAAATAAGCCACAGATAGGAATAAATGACAAATGACAATTCAGAAGGTCAACTGCAGACAGATGAAATGCAGCTTCTGGCTTAACTTTTTTATCTTAATCAGAACCAAGCCTCAAAGCATCTATTGGATTTAATTTTGTGGATTACGCATTGTTTATCTGAATTTATATCCTCCACTGGAGAGCTACTTGCTTCTTCAAGTTCCCTATCACTAATAAAACCCTGGAGAAAGCAGTATAATACAAGAATAAGAACAAGAGAAAGATCTAAGGTTTTATCAAAGGATTGACTCAGAAATTGCAGAAATCTCATAACTTGAGAAGAAAAGCAATACGGATTAATATAATAGCTAAAAAACTTAAATACAGATCAAGCCTTTTTCCACTTCATAGATGGTCAAGGTAAGATGACCATAATGCATTACAAGATTTTAATGGCATATTGCTTTAAAATATCACAATATTTGTGAATTTACTGTAACCCTAACATTCCACTGTAGTGTTTACATATTAAGTATATAAGCAATTAATCATCATCATTTTCTGAATCATCATTCTTTTTCGTATAAATGCTAAATCTCATCTCTTGTTCAACCATTTCTGCAAGATCATGCTTGCCAGCATCCTCATAGGCATTTATAAGAGCCTTGTAAAGAGATTCATTAGGTTCAATCTCCCCGTATTTCAGTAGGCCATAAATGTGCCTTAATCCTTCAACCATTCCTTCCTTCTCATAACAATGAACCAAAAATATGTAAGTAACAAGGTCTGGTTTCAGTCCATCATCTTGCATTCTCATAAACAGATTCAAGGCTTTATCAACCTCCCCTGAGACACCATATGCATAAATTGCAACATTATATGCAAAGAAGTCGAGAGCAACCTCAGCACTCACAAAGGCATCACAGGATTCCAGTGCAAACGCATGCAATCCTACCACTGAGAACATGGAGGTAATTATTGCCTGCCTTGCATAAGGTCTTCCCTCATTGTACGATGACTCTAGCTGCGAAACTGCCTCAGATGGGATACCTCCTTTCTTTAACATGGTAATTAGTGTTTTGAATGTAGAGGCATCAGGTAATATTCTTTGTGCCAACATCTGTTGTAACAGTTCAGCACATTCTTCTAGCTTCCCATTGACCACATAGAAAGCCATGACACTGTTAATATGAAGCACAGTCAGTAAGTAACCCTGACTTCTGCACTTCCTGAGCAACATCACTTGCCTCATCTAGCATGCCCATGCTCTTGTAAAGATACATCATTGTAACATATGAAACACCATCAGCCTGACCATTTCTTCTCAAGCCGTCAAAGATCAATTTTGCTTCACTCACCATCCCAAGACCTGCATAAAGATTGGTCATGCAATTTGAGGCAATTATATCTGGACTGCCTTTCATGTTCTTCACCTTTGCATACAGCTCCTGAGCTTTTGTCCAGCAGCTGATCTTACTATAAGCCTTAA
Source organism: Phoenix dactylifera (assembly GCF_009389715.1). NCBI lineage: Eukaryota > Viridiplantae > Streptophyta > Magnoliopsida > Arecales > Arecaceae > Phoenix > Phoenix dactylifera. Next base: position 833,307 of record NW_024067724.1, on the reverse strand, counting down.
TTAGAGATATAAGGACTATCAGATTAACATTAAGTCCAGATTCGTCCATCAAATTATAATAGTGAAGTGCTTCATCAACTTTCCCAGCCTCTGCAAATGCATCTATCAATGAGCCATAGACAATTTCATTTGGTTCAACGCCTGATATCTTCATTTCATGGTAGATCTCAATGGCTTCAGAAAACAAACTTTTCCTTGAATAACTTGCAATGACGGTAGAAAAGGTCTCTCATTCTACCCAATCGTTCCCTTGCTCTTTCCAGCAAATCACCACTAGAAAGCATTTGAATGAGTGAGTTATATGTGTATTCATCCGGCCAAGTCCCACAACTTCTCATGTTCGCAAAAACAGAGAGAGCTTTATCATATAGTTTTGCCCTACCATAAGCTTTTATCATCACATTGTACTCCACTATATCCCTTTTAAACCCTATTTCTCTTTTCCCAAAGAAGACATCCTCAGCCTCCTTCCACAAGCCCTTATCAGCAATAAGCATCCATAATGGCAGCGTAATTCTTGGAAGAAATCCCTCCACCACTACAATACTTTTCAAAAAACACATTCGCATTGTCAAGCAACCCTTCATTAATGTACATCTTCATAACAACAGGCATCGACTGCTCATTTACATGAAGGCCTAATTCTAATTCCATCATTTCATCGATTACATTCTCTACTTCTTGAACTATCTTCTGCTTGCACAACACCTGCAATATTATTCTATGGCTCATAACATCCTGGCAAAGACCGGTCTCCCTAATCTTATTATAATACTTCAACACAGCCTCAGTATTTCCCAATGAAGCGTACATTGACATAAATATGTTGAATGTTTTAGTATCAGGAAGAACTCTTCTATCTTCCATTTTATCAAGCAATGACTCGGCCTCGAGCAAATGCCCATGTGACCCACAAATATTTATCATGGTATTAAAGGTGATCGTATCAGGAGCAATACCTGACCTCAACATCTCAGAGAAAGCATCCGAAGCATCCTTAAGCCTCCCCGCCTTGCCAAACAAATCGATCAAAGTACTGTACGTAGATGCAAGCCTCGGCTTTCTGGGACCCTCCTCCAGAGCAGCGGCAACCTTAGAGACGGGGGCTCGCCCTCCGGATTTGAAGAGCTCGGTGAATCAAGACAATCCAATTCGACTCTGCCATCACGCCATCTCTTGAAAAACCTCTCCTCCTGATCAAACTGGCCGGAATCCTTCAAAATCCTTACGACGGTATTCATGCTAACCTCGTCAGGGCAAATTCCCCTAGCTTTCATGTGCTTGAGCCATAAAAGAGCCTCCTTTACAAGGCCCGCCTTCCCGTAGGAATCGATGAGGGTGGCATAGGTGTTGTTGGTGGGCAAGACGCCATCTTTGGCCATGTCAATCCAGCAGAGCCTCAGCTCGTCCCACCGCTGAACCCGGCCGAGTGTCCGAAGCACGACGTTGTAGTAAATCGGGTTCGCAAGGTAGTCTCTTTGGGACCTCATCCGCCGGAATACACGAAGCGCTCGGCGCCAGTCCCTCTGCCGCTTGAGATCGACGGTCTGCTCCTTGGGGGAGAGATGGCCGACGAGAGAATCGAGGGCTTCGCCATCAAAGTCCTCGATGGGTTCGGATTCGAGGGATCGGAGGGTGGAGTGGAGGGAGCCGGCGACGGGTGTTTTCTGTGCCTGGCGAGGGGGGAGGGAGCGAGGGGGCTTAAACCCTAGAGAAACCCTGTTGGGTTTGAAAGGAGGGGGAGAGGGAGGGAGAGGAGGGAGCAATAGGTTAAACGGTAGTGGTGGGGGGTGGAGATAGCTGCCGGGCGTGGTGGTGCTCCAGTGCAGCAGCGGTGAAGGCTCATCTTTGGCGGAGGAAGGGAAGGTGGAGGCTTGCTCCGAGGCGCGGGTTTGTATCTGCCGAAGAAAGATCGTATCCTCCGTGATTTTGCAGAAAGATCGTATCGTGCTCCCTAACGCATGCATTAAAAAATAAAAATTAATTAAAATAACCCACAAGTCAGCGACGCCTCCCCTTTAGATATGTATGGTCCGAGACTAAAAACCTAAAAATAGTATGGAGCAGCGGTCTAGAGCAAACACCACATCCTTAACTCCGAATCCACTCGATCATTATGGTCAAATCATCTTCGAGAAGGATCCGATCTGCATCCACCACACGCCTCGTATAGGTGATACTCTTATGTTGAAGATTCGCTCGGCACCGACTACCGACATGTCGAAGATTCGCCAGCCTCCCACTACTAACAATCGGACATCATGGTCTCTGATGACATTCCACACCACTAGTGCCCCCTCCCTTGGCAACACTGACGTCGAAATTCACCTTTTTCACTTTTATTGGTGGTCAAAAACATGGAAGGGAGGCTTGGAGGCTGCATCATCTAAAAGCATGTTTAGATTATTAACTGGTCAAACCGAATCGATATAAATAAAGTAGCTGCAATTGAAAATAGAATGAAAATTTTTATATTTTATATTACTAATATTATTGTTTTATAAATTTTACATGCAGAATGTTACCCTATTTTGTATTTTTATAAATCCTAAATATGTATCCTCTTGAGTCTCTTTTTATTAATTTTTAATAAATATTAGACTAAATTACAAAAAAGTCCTAGAGATTTTAATAAATATTAGAATAAATTACAAAATAATTCTTGACATTTCTATTTATTATAATTATATTTAATAATTTGTAAAATCGATACTTACATCTAAGTAAATTAATAGCGTCGGTCAAACTGTTTAGGTAACGTGAAAAATTGAGAGTAATCGCTTCTCTAATCTCTAATCAGTAACTCAATCCCTTTTCCCTCTTATTTTATCATCCCTTGTTTCCCTAAGATTAGGGTTTCTTCTTCAAAGAGAAGGATGAGAAGGAACCCCCCTTTGTCATCATTTTTGGCCCGCTGTCCTCCTTTGCCCATGCCCTCGACCACATCTTCTTGCTAACTAGCCACCTCATCATGGCGAAACATGAGGATCCTAACTCCTTATCCATCTTTCACGATTGCAATGATTAGGAAGCTAAGTTCATCCATGCGTCTATGGCCAACAAGACAATGTCTAATATCTTACGTTGCCCTTCATTCCTCCCATCATCCAGTCCTTCTTCCCTCTCAGGGGCGTGCTTGACTGCAACGGCCACTTCTTCAACTCTTGCACTTACCTCAATCCTGGCCACCATCAGTATCAATCCCCAATCCTCCCACTATCGACCATTGGTTCCTCGATTCATGCCCTCCTCCTATTTGTCTCCCCTTCGCTAACCAAAAGGACTTCATTCCAAGGATCTCGTACACTCCCATGAGGGAGTGCACACTCCATTTCTCGGTGTGATTGATCATGAAGCTCAAGGCTCGGGCCAACATAAAGATGGTCACCAATCGAGTCTCCTCCCTCCAGGCCTTGCTGGGCTTCCTTTGGCACTCTTTGAGTCATTACTTAGAATTCCTTTCTTAGGCAGCCCAAAACAGGCTTGGCCATGCCTTGTGCGTCTGACTTCTCTGTTTATTTATAAATATTATGTTTTTAATTTTGAATTTTATTTCAGATCATAAATAGCAAAATTTAATTTGATAGCATAAAATCAAATTTAGTTTAATTGTGTAAAATCAAAAAGCCTTAACTTTATTTACAAGTTGATTTTAAGAAAGCTATGTTGCTCTAAAATTAGTACAAATTCTGCAACTTTAAAAATGCGATGTTTCTAAAACGTTGCATATTTTCGAAATGCAACATCTTATCAGTCACCAAATAGAGTCTATAAATAGGCTTTGGGTCTAGCATATATCAATCAATCCACTCTCCTTTATCTCACTCACTTCACTTCTCTATTTCCTCTGCTTCCTACTTCATGAGAGAGACTGAGATAGAAAATTCTTCTCTCTTTTTTTTCAATTTTTCTTCTTCTATTCTTTTTTGGGCATCTGAAGGAGTCATTCGGGACAAGCCTTCCTAGTGATTATACTCATTAGAGTAGGATCAGATTGAGCCAATTTGTTATACCTTAGGGACAAGATCATCATAGACCCACATGCAGGGGTGAATCATGTTCTTAGGGTAGTGTGCATCACACACCTCTATCGAGGCAAGCTTTCTACTAATTAATTTTGAAAAAAGTTTTATAGATATTAAGTTTTTAATCTTGATTTATTATTTCAGATCACAAATAGCAATTTTTAGGTGCACTTTACTTCTAACATTGCCGGGAAACAATAGATCATCTTTTGTCAGTGCGAAGTCTCCAAAACATTCTAGAGCCACCTTCTGCAAAACATTGATCTCCCACTAGTTCCAAATACACTACAGGATCTATAGGGTTCATGGTGATTATCCTTTCCCATTCCGATCCATGCAATACATATCCACACCATATTGTCCAGAGGGTGTTGGTGCATGTGGAAGCAACGCAATAATAGACCAGGCCAACTCTCCTCATTTGGTTGCTTAACAAACAACCTATGGGTTCCAATCATGGATGAGTCATGCAGATGCAAAACATGGCCCAGTCATCCTTTAGATCTTACAGGGGATCTACTTAATAGAAACCTAGAGGTTGATAGCTTAGTGTCTACAGACTGGGAAGCAATAGAAGATTGGAAATGCCGCAGTCTCTCTCTCTCCCTCCCTCTCTCTTTTCTTCTTTTTCTTTTTTCTTTTGCGGGTTCATCATGCAATGCGTATATGAATACAGCCAATAAAATTAGAAAACACAAGTGAAAAGATCCTTGCTCCTACATCTTCTCTTTCATTATGCACCATGCTTAAAAGTGAAAAGGAAAGTTGACAGCCCTAATCTTTAATCCCTAATGACCGAAAATACAACACCAGGTCTAAATTTTATAGTTTTTATTGTTAATTATAAAAATAATAACATTGTTGCCCAGATAGACAACCCAAGAGGGGGGGGGGGTGAATTGGGTTTTAAAATAATTTAGCTATTAAAATATTTGTGGATGACTAATTCAAGCTTTAGCAAGATAAATAAATTGTTGCTATGTGCTGTGAGTGTGATGAGAGTAAGAGTAAGAAACACAAGACACCACAAACACAAAGTTTTTATAGTGGTTCGGAGCTAACCCTTGCTCCTACGTCCACTCCCCAAGTCTCACTTGGGAATTCACTATAACCTCCTTGGATTACAGCCGGTTGTTTTACAAGCTCACAACCAAACTTGTTGTTTTACGAGCTCACAACGAACTCGGTCGGTTTTCCCTGGCTCACCGACTAGAACCATCCCGATTGTTTTCCCGGGATCACAATCAAACCCTTACACGTTGGTTTTAACCTAGGCTCACCAACCAACCTCTACACCCTTGATTCAATCCCCCGATTGAACCAAGCAAATACAAGTTATAAATAAAAGGGACAAACAGAAACACAGAGCTTCTCAAAAGCAAATATACAGCAATATTAATAGAAGCAAAGTTAAGAGCCCTCAAACTAGTTTAAGTTGAAGAAGGGAAAGGGCTTCTTGAACTTCGGGTCTCCTCTTGAAATTCTGGACGACTTGAAAGCAGGAGGAGATCTCTTTCAATGTTGGGAAGCGGTGGTTGGAAGGAGTTAATGACGCTCTTCCCTCTTTTCGTTGAAAACCCACTTGCAGAGAATGAATGCTTGATTTCTTTGAATGGAATGCTGGTTCTCTACCTTGCTACAGTCCTCTGTGGCTATTTAAGCCATCCCCCACGGAAACTAGCCGTTAGAGACCTTTTTCTGCCCGTTCTGCACACTCTGCACAACTTGACAATATGTCCGTTGGGGGGTCGGAGTCGACTCGCGCGATCAGGAGTCGACTCGGCTGTAGCGGGAGTCGACTCATGCTTTTCTGGAGTCGGCTCGGCAACTGTTCCGGATTTGAATTAAAGTCGCCTCTTCGACTGGGAGTCGACTCGACTTGACCCGGAGTCGACTCGCCAACTTCTGGAGCTGACTTGGCATTTTCGGAGTCGGCTCATCCCATGAAGTCCACGGAGCCAATTTTCAACTTGGCCCACTCGAGTCGACTCGACAATCCCGGGAGTCGACTCGGCGCTCAGAGCCCGAACTACCGATCTTCTGTCTTTTGGCTCGTCCAGTCTTGGAGTCGACTCGAACTTCTCTGGAGTCGACTCGGCTCTCAATTTCCGAAACTTGGCCTTCTGTCTTTTTGGTGGAGCGCTGCCTTGGAGTCGACTCGAGCTGTCTGGGAGTCGACTCGCCTCTCAGTTTCCGAAATATGGCCTTCTGCCTTTTTGGTGTCGCGCTGTCTCGGAGTCGACTCGTGTATTGCGGGAGTCGACTCGAATCTCAGAGTCCGAAAACTCCTCTCTGACTTTTTCTTTGTGTACCATTGAGAGTCGACTCTCGCTTTCTTTGGAGTCGACCTGCCAACCATCGGAGTCGACTCGCGTTCCACAGGAGTCGACTCGAATCTCAGGGTCGAATTAACGCTCTCTGACTTTTCTGTCTGTAACTCCTTGGAGTCGACTCATACTACCCCGGAGTCGACTCGGTGAACATCGGAGTCGACTCGCGCACTTCAGGAGTCGACTCGTTGACAGGTTTTGAGTTGATGCTTTCTGTTTGTCTGTCTGTTCTCAGTTGGAGTCGACTCGTAATGGTCAGGAGTCGACTCGAGCCCGTGCCAGTGATCCTGATACGCTTGGAGTCGACTCGTAATACTCTGCAGTCGACTCGAGTCTCAGACTTTGGTTCAAACTGACTTCTTAACTTATCCAAAATATTATGAACCAAGTCTAGAACCACTTAGACAAGATTTTCACTGAAACACTCAATTGAATTCATTAGTAAACAATAGATATACTCAATTGCTTTGATCTCATCAAAATCAAATAGGGTTATGATCAATCACTCCACAATCTCCCCCTTTTTGATGATGACAAAACATTGAGTATATGTAAAGTAAATTGCTCAATAACCAAGGAAATAAAATCTATAAATGAATTCAAATGTCTGGTTATTTAATTTATCCAAGTTTGAAAGGTGTGAAACAATAAATTTTGGAGTTAAAGCTCCCCCTTTCATTTGGAATTATATAAGCCTTCATATCATGCAATCAATTGTTTGGCTTATATATATTTAATGAATTAGTTTTCTTAAAAATTCAGATTCTCCCCCTCAACATATACATTCTACTTATGATTTGATTCTCTGAATTTTCTTTTAATGTATTGAATTTTTTGACTTTAAATTTTTGGTTTTTAGAGGGAAAATCTGTCAATTTGTTCTTGAGTAGGATTCAGCTAATCTCCGAATATTCCTTGAATAGATTCTGGAGATTACTCCATTAGGAGCCCCAACAGAGAGATAATGAGCCTCGAGGTACCAAATCCACTAAGAACAAATTATGTTTTAATTTTCATTTTGATTCCTTTAATGTTGATTCCATTTACAAATCTATTAATTATTTCTCCCCCTTTTTGTCATCGTATCAAAAAGGAGGTAAGCAGAACACACACTCAATCATAGATCAAATTGCACAGAAATTGAAGAGAACATGTCTACTCATTGTATTGATTTGTATGTAAATACATTTGAGAATACAATAAGTAAAGGAAAACAATACATATCCAAATACAAAACGATATCTAGGGCTTCCTCGAAGAGGATGTGGCTCCCCGAGGCATGCGCTCAGCGAGTGCTTGGACCGCATTGGTGACGTGCTCTAGCTGTCGGATGATGGCCGAGGTGGCCCTGCTATGCATCGTGTCGAGCTCGGTCACCGACTTCTGAAGTGCGTCCAACTTGTCGATGAGCACATTCGACAAGCACTCGGCCCCCTGAGTAGTGGTGCTCATGTCCTTCCGGATGTCATCGCGCATCTTCCGAGTGATGCCCGTGACCTCACTCATGCTGGAGAACTGAGCCTGGATCAAGCTCCGAACATTGTAGATCTCTTCCCGTACATGGGCCGTCATGTCAGTCACGGCAGTCAAGGAAGGGACCAACTCAGAAGATGTGGGTGCAGGAGTGGGAGCAGGCACTGAACCTCGGAGCTCCCGAAGTAGATCATCCCGCAGGTCTTTGACAATCTCCTGCCGCAACTCCAGGAGCTGCTCAGGAGCGATCCGGACCTCCATGGGTGGTGGAGCTGAGGAGGAGGGTCCGGCTGAGGTGGAGGGTACTGGAGTGGAAGGCTGAGTGGGATAATCAGAGTCTGGGTCAGGACTAGGAGAGTGTCTGGTGGTACGTGTGGAGGTAGAAGACTTCCTAACCCATGTCCCCTCGACCTTCCGAAACCCCATCCTGTGTAGGGTCCCCGGACGCATGCGATCTGTCCATCGCAATGCGCGAGAGGGTTCCCCCTCAGGAATAGGGATCTCGGCCTCCCTAAAGATAAGGGTGAACAACATGCCATAGGGGAGGGTGAGCCTAGGTCTATCTAGTGGCTCACATAGATATCGATACATAAGTTTCGGGAAGTTGATTGGGGTGTCCTGGAGGATGTAGAACATCAGGGCTAGGTCTCTCTCAGATACAAAATCGAAGCGGCTAGTCTTCGGGAAGAGGGACCTAGAAAGGATACTCAAGAGGAGCCGCAACTCAACTGAAAGTGAGCTGGCGGACACCTCATCTAAAGGGGACTGGGGTGGATGCCCTAGAATGGCCGTAAGGGCCTCAGTCCTATCTTCGGGGTGTGTAGGAGCCACCCCTAACTGTGGAAGGTGGAGGATTTGGGCTATGAAATCCTCGGAAATAAACAATGGGACACCGGCTACGGTTCCCTCTATTCCCCCATCCCCCCTATGGACAGTACCATAGAACTCTCTAATCAGGCCAGGATATGTGGGGAGGTCTAGGGAACAAAAGTACTCTAAACCCTGGGCCCTAAGTCTATCTCCTATAGTGAAGCCCTCCCGGGAGAGATAGTCGAAATCGACGTATCTCCCGGTGGAGACCGCCTTTCCGGCACACGGCCTCGAGGGAACGGCCCTCGGCGGGGAACGAGCCGGAGGTTGCGGCCTCGCGGGATCGTGCCGAGCCTTGGATCGCCTCTCGGGACCGGCCTCGGGTTGGCGCCTCTTCCGGACAACGGCTTTACGAGGCATTTTGACCTAGGGGAGAGGAATGAACCTAAAGACACGAGGAAAATGGACGGGAAAAAGCTTGGGAACGGCCGGAGACGACCTAGGAGTCGGCTCTTCTTATGCGCCTATTGACCTCGAGTCGACTCCTTACTGTATGCGAGTCGACTCCCCCTCTGCTGCCATCGTTCTCGAGTCGACTCCCGTGAATGCGCGAGTCGACTCCCCCTTACGAGCCGACTCTGAAACATGCTCGAGTCGTCTCGAACCCTGGCACGCACCTTAAAATCATGCTATATTCGTGCCGAATGAGGGAAAATCACTAAATTATGGCCTGATTTGATGATCATTGAAAAGAAACTCTATATTAGCTAAAATCTAATCATCAAAATCAGTGAACTAGTGGAAAATACCACTAGGATGGATCAATCACTCCTAATCCCCTCCTAAGCACACTAAATCTCTCTTCACTTAGGGGTTTTGTAAAAATGTCAGCTAATTGATCATCAGTGCAAACAAATTGTAGTGTCACATCACCATTCAGTACATGATCTCTTATGAAGTGATGTCTTATCTCAATATGTTTAGTTCTTGAATGCTGAATTGGATTTTTAGTTAGATTAATGGCACTTGTATTATCACAATTAATGGGTATTTTATCTTGTTTAATGCCATAATCTTCTAACTGTTGTTTGATCCATAAGATTTGAGCACAACAACTCCCGGCTGCAACATATTCAGCTTCAGCAGTAGATAATGCAACCGAATTTTGTTTCTTGCTAAACCATGAGATTAAGTTTTCTCCTAGGAATTGACATGACCCGCTGGTGCTTTTTCTATCAAGTTTACATCCAGCAAAGTCTGAATCTGTATATCCTATTAAGTTCAGACTAGATTCTTTAGAATACCATAAACCTATGTTCTTAGTTCCTATTAGGTATTTAAAGATTCTCTTAACTGCAATTAGATGTGATTCCTTAGGATTAGACTGATATCTAGCACACATGCAAACACTAAACATGATATCAGGTCTACTTGCAGTAAGATATAATAGAGATCCTATCATACCTCTATATAGTTTCTGATCTACAGATTTACCTGATTCATCTTGGTCTAATTTGCATGATGAGCTCATGGGGGTGCTGATTGACTTGTTTCCCTCCATATCAAACTTCTTGAGCATCTCCTTGATGTATTTGGCTTGATTGATGAAGATGCCTCCATCAGACTGTTTGATTTGAAGCCCGAGGAAGTAGTTCAGCTCTCCCATCATGCTCATCTCAAATTCACTCTGCATCAAATCAGCAAATTCTTCGCAGAGGCGATTGTTAGTAGCACCGAAAATGATATCATCAACATAAATCTGCACTAACAACATATCTTTATTTTGCTTTTTCAGAAATAGTGTTGTATCTACATTACCCCTAGAGAATTCATGTTCTAATAGGAATTTGCTAAGCCTCTCATACCATGCTCTAGGTGCTTGTTTCAAACCATAAAGTGCTTTGTTCAATTTATATAAATGATTAGGGTATTGATGATTTTCAAAACCAGGAGGTTGTTCTACATATATCTCCTCATTAATATACCCATTTAAAAATGCACTTTTTACGTCCATTTGAAATAGTTTGAAGTCCTTAGAGCATGCATACGCTAATAATAATCTAATAGCCTCAAGTCTAGCTACAGGAGCAAAGGTTTCATCAAAATCTATACCTTCTTCCTGATTATAGCCCTTTGCTACTAGTCTAGCCTTATTCCTTATGACAATTCCATTTTCATCAAGTTTATTTTTATAAATCCATTTGGTACCTATAATTGGATATTCAGAAGGTCTTTCAACTAGATTCCATACTTTGTTTCTAGTAAATTGGTTTAATTCTTCTTGCATTGCATTTATCCAATTTACATCTTTTTCAGCTTCTTCTATGCGTTTAGGCTCAAAATGTGAAACGAAATCTAGATGATTGTTTAAGTTCCTAAGAGATGCTCTAGTCCTAACGGGTTGAGATGGATCATCTAGAATTAGTTCCTTAGGATGCCCGTGAGCAAACCTCCAAGCCTTAGTTAGCCCATGATCTACTATAGTCTCTTGGCTTGATGATGCATCTTCAATTAATTTTTGATTGTTATCTTGTAATGTCATCTCATCTATCTTTTCTTCAAAAATTTCAGCATCATCATCAAAATTAACTCTCTTGCTAGAAGAAATGTCACTAGAATCATCAAATACAATATGTATAGATTCTTCTATAACTAAGGTTCTTTTATTAAAGACCCTATAGGCTTTGCTAGTTGTAGAATATCCTAAGAATATGCCCTCATCAGATTTAGAATCAAATTTACCTAGATTATCTTTCCCATTATTATGAACAAAACACCTACATCCAAAAACATGAAAGTAATTTACCTTTGGTTTTCTGTTTTTCCAAAGTTCATAAGGTGTTTTCTTTATAATGGGTCTCAATAAAACTCTATTTAATATATGACAAGAAGTATTAATGGCTTCTCCCCAAAAGTACTTAGGGAGGTTACTTTTACATAACATAGTTCTAGCCATTTCTTCTAGAGTTCTATTTTTCCTCTCCACAACTCCATTTTGTTGTGGTGTCCTAGGTGCAGAAAAATTGTGTGTTATTCCCTTTTTACTACAAAACTCATCAAATAAATGATTTTCAAATTCGGTACCATGGTCACTTCTAATAGCTATTACTGAGGTATCTCTAGCATTGGTTACTTCTTTATGGAATTTCTTGAAAACAGAAAATGCTTGATCCTTATGAGCTAAGAACATGACCCATGTGAATAATCATCTACAATAACTAGACCATATTTATTTCCACCTAGGCTTGTTGTTCTAGTTGGTCCGAATAGGTCCATGTGTAATAATTCTAGAGGTCTAGAGATAGAGACACATTTTATGGATTTAAAGGAGTTCCTAGATTATTTGCCATATTGACAAGCTTCACATATTTTATTCTTTTCAAATCTTAGTTTTGGCAAACCTATCACGGAATCTCTTTTAACTAGTTTAGATATTGTGTCCATGCTTGCATGACCTAACTTACGGTGCCATAGCCAACTAGCATCATTGTCCTTAGTTTCATTAACAACTAAGCATGGGTTGTGTTTGGCAAGATCCTCAAGATCTACAACATACACATTCCCACGTCTTATTCCTTTAAAAACTAAACTATTGTCGTTTGGGTTTGTTATGATGCATAGTGATGGTTTAAACATAACATTATAGCCTCTGTCACATAATTGACTAATGCTTAATAAATTATGCTTAAGACCATCAACATATCTAACATTATCAATAAAAGTAGAAGGGGTAATTTGAACTTTACCAATACCAATGATGTGACCTTGGTTGTTGTCTCCAAAAGTCACAGCACCTCCCTTCTTAGCTTCAAGGGTGAAGAATTGATCCTTGTCACCCGTCATGTGTCTTGAGCAGCCACTATCCAAGTACCAGCAATTTTTGTTGACCTTGGCTGCAAGACACTCCTACACAAGCAGATCATATAATCTTAGGTACCCAAGTTTTCTTGGGTCCTTCATGGTTAGTCATGTTGGTTCCTTTTGGAACCCATACCCTTTTAATCTTTCTTTTAGTTTTTCCTTTCCTATAGTCACATACATTTGCTTTATGTCCTACAGTTCCACAACAAAAACAGGTTATTTTCTTAGTTTTACTTTCTCCTGCTTTAACAAAGAAGTTACTAAGTAGTTTTTGCTTGTTTTTAGGTTTGTATCCTAGACCTGCTCTATTGAATACAGCTCGTTGACTATTAAGTATCATATTTAATTTTTCTAAACTATATGTAAATTTTTCAACCAAAGGTTTGTATTTTTCAAGTTCTTTAGTTAGAGTTTGTTTTTCGGTTTTTAGAATGTTTAAATCTTTTATGAGATTCTCGTTTAAGATTTGTTTATTATTTTTAAGTTCTGAAATTTTCTTAGTTAGTTTTTCATTATCTTTACTCAAGGTATTAGTCTTTTGAGTTAAGAGTTGATTGCTTGTCTTAAGTTCTAAATTTTCTTTGGTGATAGAGTCCTTATCCTTAACTAATTTATCGTATTTATGTAAGTATGATTGATTAGCTATCTTTAGCTCTTTATTCTTAAGATTTATGGCCTTATATTCAATCATTAGTTCATTAAATGCATCATACAATTCATCAAATGTAAAATCTAGATGCGATTCGGACGTTACCTCATTTTCATTGGCCATGAAGCAGAAATTGGCCTTTTCTTCTTGTTCATCATCCGATGATGATGATGATGAGTCGGAGTCCGATAGGGTGGTGACGAGAGCTTTCTTCTTCTTGTATTTGCTCTCCTTCTTTAGTAAGGGACACTCAGCTCGGATGTGCCCCGGTTTCTTGCACTCATAACACCCAATCCCCTCATTTTTCCTTTTCTTACCTTTATCCTTCCGATAGGAATTTGAGGGGCCTCTCCTTTGATGATAGGACTTCTTGTTGTTGATGAATTTTCTGAACTTGCGCACGAGGAGAGCCTCATCATCATCTCCCTCATGATCTTCTTCTTCACTGCTGCTACTGCAAGACAGATCTTTGTTAGATGATATAGATTTAAGAGCTATTACCTTTTTCTTATCGGAGGACTCTTCTTCGCTGTGCTGCTTCATTGTTAGCTCGTGAGTCATTAGGGATCCAAGGAGCTCTTCAAGTGGAAGCTTGTTCAAGTCCTTAGCTTCTTGGATTGCCGTCACCTTGGCTTCCCATGACCTTGGTAGACAGCGAAGAATTTTTCTGACAAGATCACTGTTAGTATAATTTTTGCCAAGGCTTTTTAGGCCATTGACAATGTCAGTAAACCTAGTGAACATGCATGTGATTGATTCATTAGAATCCATTTTAAATAGTTCATACTTATGAACCAATATATTTATTTTGGATTCTTTGACTTGATTCGTGCCCTCATGGGTCACTTCAAGTCTATCCCAAATCTCTTTTGCAGAATTGCAAGTAGAGACTCTATTGAATTCATTCCTATCTAGTGAACAATAGAGCACATTCATTGCTTTCGCATTGAGTTGTGCCTTCCTAAAATCATGGTCATCCCAATCCTTTTCTAGTTTGGGTACATTGACACCCTCTACATAGATGGATGGGATGTATGGTCCATTCACTATAATGGTCCACATCTCATAATCTTGGGCTTGGATAAATATTCTCATCCTAGCCTTCCAATATGAGTAGTCGGATCCATTAAAGAAAGGGGGTCATTGGGTGGACTGACCCTCAATGTGGGAGGATCCAAATGGGGTTGTCATTTTGATCTTTGACTCTAAGGTAGAAGAGTTTAGGCTCTGATACCACTTGTTGCCCAGATAGACAACCCAAGAGGGGGGGTGAATTGGGTTTTAAAATAATTTGGCTATTAAAATATTTGTGGATGACTAATTCAAGCTTTAGCAAGATAAATAAATTGTTGCTATGTGCTGTGAGTGTGATGAGAGTAAGAGTAAGAAACACAAGACACCACAAACACAAAGTTTTTATAGTGGTTCGGAGCTAACCCTTGCTCCTACGTCCACTCCCCAAGTCTCACTTGGGAATTCACTATAACCCCCTTGGATTACAGCCGGTTGTTTTACAAGCTCACAACCAAACTTGTTGTTTTACGAGCTCACAACGAACTCGGTCGGTTTTTCCTGGCTCACCGACTAGAACCACCCCGATTGTTTTTCCGGGATCACAATCAAACCCTTACACGTTGGTTTTAACCTAGGCTCACCAACCAACCTCTACACCCTTGATTCAATCCCCCGATTGAGCCAAGCAAATACAAGTTATAAATAAAAGGGACAAACAGAAACACAGAGCTTCTCAAAAGCAAATATACAGCAATATTAATAGAAGCAAAGTTAAGAGCCCTCAAACTAGTTTAAGTTGAAGAAGGGAAAGGGCTTCTTGAACTTCGGGTCTCCTCTTGAAATTCTGGACAACTTGAAAGCAGGAGGAGATCTCTTTCAATGTTGGGAAGCGGTGGTTGGAAGGAGTTAATGACGCTCTTCCCTCTTTTCGTTGAAAACCCACTTGCAGAGAATGAATGCTTGATTTCTTTGAATGGAATGCTGGTTCTCTACCTTGCTACAGTCCTCTGTGGCTATTTAAGCCATCTCCCACGGAAACTAGCCGTTAGAGACCTTTTTCTGCCCGTTCTGCACACTCTGCACAACCTGACAATATATCCGTTGGGGGGTCGGAGTCGACTCGCGCGATCAGGAGTCGACTCGGCTGTAGCGGGAGTCGACTCATGCTTTTCTGGAGTCGGCTCGGCAACTGTTCCGGATTTGAATTAAAGTCGCCTCTTCGACTGGGAGTCGACTCGACTTGACCCGGAGTCGACTCGCCAACTTCTGGAGCTGACTTGGCATTTTCGGAGTCGGCTCATCCCATGAAGTCCACAGAGCCAATTTTCAACTTGGCCCACTCGAGTCGACTCGACAATCCCGGGAGTCGACTCGGCGCTCAGAGCCCGAACTACCGATCTTCTGTCTTTTGGCTCGTCCAGTCTTGGAGTCGACTCGAACTTCTCTGGAGTCGACTCGGCTCTCAGTTTCCGAAACTTGGCCTTCTGTCTTTTTGGTGGAGCGCTGCTTTGGAGTCGACTCGAGCTGTCTGGGAGTCGACTCGCCTCTCAGTTTCCGAAATATGGCCTTCTGCCTTTTTGGTGTCGCGCTGTCTCGGAGTCGACTCGTGTATTGCGGGAGTCGACTCGAATCTCAGAGTCCGAAAACTCTTCTCTGACTTTTTCTTTGTGTACCATTGAGAGTCGACTCTCGCTTTCTTTGGAGTCGACCTGCCAACCATCGGAGTCGACTCGCGTTCCACAGGAGTCGACTCGAATCTCAGGGTCGAATTAACACTCTCTGACTTTTCTGTCTGTAACTCCTTGGAGTCGACTCATACTACCCCGGAGTCGACTCATACTACCCCGGAGTCGACTCGGTGAACATCGGAGTCGACTCGCGCACTTCAGGAGTCGACTCGTTGACAGGTTTTGAGTTGATGCTTTCTGTTTGTCTGTCTGTTCTCAGTTGGAGTCGACTCGTAATGGTCAGGAGTCGACTCGAGCCCGTGCCAGTGATCCTGATACGCTTGGAGTCGACTCGTAATACTCTGGAGTCGACTCGAGTCTCAGACTTTGGTTCAAACTGACTTCTTAACTTATCCAAAATATTATGAACCAAGTCTAGAACCACTTAGACAAGATTTTCACTGAAACACTCAATTGAATTCATTAGTAAACAATAGATATACTCAATTGCTTTGATCTCATCAAAATCAAATAGGGTTATGATCAATCACTCCACAAACATGCTAAGATTCAGAATCACAATAATACCGTATTCAAGTTTGAGAGATATACCTGCGAAAGACATATTGAATACGATCTTCAATCACCTGGAATAATAGCGGCTGGATCTTTCCTTTCTTGCTCCTGACAAAAGATAGCCATCAATGGGGCAAGCTATCAACCATATGGAGAGGAGAGGGGGATCTAGCCTATATATAGGAAACATAGAGGAGCCTTCCCATTAAAGGCTCCAAAACCCTAATTGGGTTTTCTGGCCTACATACCAAAAGTACCACAATAAATAGGACTCAATCCTATACATCCAAGGTGCACCAAAGCCCATAAAACAAAATGATCACACATCATATTGGGTTTAACCATAGTACCATTCTGAGCCATACGTCTAACCCATTTTATAAAACAAAAATACGCAATCAGTGTAAGCCCATATTTTGAAATTATTCTAACATTCTCCCACTTGGGCGAACACAGATTGCCATATTAATTTAAAAACTTTGTTTTGAAAACGACTCTCGGGTTAGACTACAAAAGTGGCCACACATATAGCTCAAATGATAATCACCTTGGATACATGATCCGGTCCAACAAGAACATCAACATTGAGCATGAAAGTCGTTACACCATTTAATCGATGTAAGACCACTCCACAGCTACAAATGCTAACATCCTTATCAACATGGATCCCCATCCTCTAACCAATGTGCTAGTATGTAGTATGAACTTAGCACCAAAATATGATCAAAGGTGTGCTAATTCATATCGGTCCTCATAAATGCTTCAAAAGAAACCACATGTCTCAAAAGAGACTCACATCATGTCTTTATGCATTATATCTCGAGATCAAAATGATATCATAATAAAAGACATATGTGCAATACATGCTCAAACATAATTGTAATTTATGTGCACAAAATATAGAATTATAAATAGGAAGATAAATATTTTTATAATTGGAAGAGGCTGTACCCGAAGCATATGGGTTGCCTATGTACCCCGTAAAAGGGATCAAGCCAAAACATAGTTCTTTTACATAAACAACTCCCACTAACCAAAAATATCAAAGGTTTCCACAATACCCATATTAGCAATATGTGTCTTAAAGACTTTTGGTGCGAGTCCTTTAGTCAATGGGTCCGCAATCATTGCCTCTATATTTATATGCTCTATTTTTGTCTTCCCTTCTTTAATTTTATCTCTGACTATCAAGTACTTGATGTCTATATGCTTAGAGCCACCAGAACTCTTGTTATTCTTTAAAAAGAATATGGCTGCACTATTATCACAGTAGATGGTAATTGGTCTCGAGATAGAATCAACAACTTTCAGTCCAGAAATAAAATTTCTTAACCAAATGGCTTGGACCATAGCTCCATAACATGCCACAAATTCAGCCTGCATAGTAGAAGAAGCCACTAGAGTTTGCCTGACGCTTTTCCAAGAAATAGCACCACCAGCCATCATAAAAACATAACCTGAAATTGACTTCAGATCATCTTGACATCCTGCAAAATCAGGATCTGAGTAGCCTACCACCTCAAAATGATCTGTACGCTGAAAGGTAAGTATATAACCTTCAGTCTTTTTCAAATATCTCATAACTTTCTTAGCTGCTTTCCAATGCTCTTGTCCTGGATTCGATTGAAATCTACTAAGGACGATTACTGCATAGGCCATGTCAGGTCTAGTGCAAACTTGAGCATACATCAAGCTCCCTACAGCACTTGCATAGGATATGTTCTTCAAAGATTCTCTTTCAAGTTCATTTCTCGGACACTGGGCTTTGCTAAACTTATCCCCTTTTACTATAGGTATATCACCAGGTGCACAGTTTTGCGTATTGAACCTCTCTAGGATGCATCGTATGTATGTCTTCTGTGAAAGTCCCAACAAGCCACGGTCTCTATCATGCTGTATCTCAATTCCAAGTACAAAGGACTTCTCCAAGATCTTTCATTTCAAAATTGGCAGACAACATTTTCTTTGTCTCATGAAGTAACCGTAGGTCACTGCTGGCAAGTAAAATATCATCCACATACAAAATAAGAAAAATAAATTTTCTCCCACTGATCCTGAGATAAATGCATTGCTCCACTGTATTTTCAACAAAACCAAGAGAAGTCACAACTTCATCAAATTTCAAATACCATTGTCGGGATGCTTACTTGAGCCCATATATGTATTTGTTCAATTCACACACCAAATTTTTCTTTTCCTCTACGACAAAACTTCAGGTTGCCTCATGTAAACTTCTTCATAGAGATCTCCATTTAAAAATACTGTCTTAACATCCATTTGATGAAGCTCCAAATTATAGTGTGCTACAAGTGCCATAATAATTCTAAAGGAATCGTTGGATGAAACCGGTGAAAAAGTCTCATTATAGTCAATACCGTCTCGCTGAGTGAACCCTTTGGCAACCAGTCTTGCCTTTTGTCGTTCAACATCCCCTTTTGAGTCTAACTTGGATTTGTAAACCCATTTGCAACCTATGGCCTTAACATGTGGTGGAAGTTCAACAAGTTCCCAAACTCTATTTTTCTTCATAGAAAGCATTTCATCTTCCATAGCATTCAGCCATTTATCTGAGTCAGGTCTAGTTAATGCTTCATTAAAAGAAACAGGATCAATATTATGCCCAATATTAAAATCACTCTCCAGTAAGTAGATAATATAGTCATTAGGCAAGGCAGACCTTCTTTCCCTTTGTGATCTCCTAACTTGTGGTTCAGAAAAGGACTCTGCTAGTGTTGGAGTAGGAATGTGAAGTTCTTCTTGATGCTCAGGTTCTTTATTAACTATTGCAATTGGCTGAGAAATAACTTTTTCTTGTACAACGGGAATCGGAACCATAACTTGATCCGGTTCAGCAAAAATTTTATTTAACACAGAGCTCTCACTATTACCAACATCATTTTTTAAAAATTTCGCCGTAATGGACTCAACAATTCTGGTGCCACGATTAGAATAATAGAACTTATAGCCTTTTGATCTATTTGGATACCTAATGAAAAAACTAGGTGTGGATTTGGGGTCTAATTTCTTTTCAGAAAGATTATAAATCTTAACCTCAGCTGGGCAGCCCCAAACTCTAAAATGGGCTAAACTGAGTTTACGACCTGTCCATAATTCAAAAGGAGTTTTCTTAACAGCTTTACTAGGAACCTTGTTCAGAATGTACATGGCAGATTTCAATGCTTCACCCCCTAATAATTCTGGCAAATTTGTTCTACTCATCATACTTCTGACCATATCCTTTATAGTTCGATTACGCCTTTCAGAAATACCATTTTGCTCAGGTGTTCCTGGCATTGTGTATTGAGGGACTATCCCACTTTGCTGTAAAAATCTTGCAAAATCACTCATGTTTTAACCAGACTCGTTATACTTACCATAGTATTCACCACCACGGTCAGATCTCACAACTTTAATACTTTTCCCACATTGTTTTTTAACTTTCATTTTAAATATCTTGAATTTTTCAAGAGCGAGGGATTTATCATTAATTAAGTAAACATAACCATAACGCGAGAAATCATCAATGAAGGTTATGAAATATTTGTTCCCACATATAGTAGAAGGTAACGGTCCACCAATATCGGTGTGAATTAGATCCAAAAGACCATCGCTTCTAGTGGATCCCTTTCTTGTAGTTTTAGTCAGCTTTCCCCTTATGCAATCTATGCAAGTGTCAAAGTCCAAAAAATTCAGAGAGGGTAGAATCTCAACTTTCATCAATCTCTCCATTCACTCTCTTGAAATGTGCCCTAAACGCTTATGCCATAATATAGAGGATGATTCACGAATTAAAGCCCTTTTCTTTCCAACTTTAGTAACACAAGAGACTTCATCAACTGGAGCCAAATTCAATTTGTACAAACCATCGCACAAAATGCCATGTCCAACCATATGAGAGTCATAAAATAGTTCAATCATTCCATTACTAAATTTAAAAGAAAATCCAGACTAATCAAGTTTTGACACAGAATTTAAATTCCGTCTCATCGTCGATACAAAAAATATATTTTCCAAAATAAGAGAAAAATCAGACTCCAAGGATAACTTCACTGCTCCTATAAACTCAACTTTAACTTGAACTCCATTTCCAATGCATAGGTTCACTTCATTCTCACTTGGCCTCCGTCTCCTTATTAATCCCTGTAAGGAATTAGTGATATGAATACTTGCAACAGAGTCTATCCACCAAGAATTTAAAGGTACATCTACCAAATAAGACTCAAAACAAACCAAAGCCAAGGAGATACCTGATGAAGTCTTCTTCTTCTCCAACCAAGCCTTAAACTTAAAGCAATCCTTCTGCCAATGACCCTTCTTTTTGCAGAATTTACATTTGTCATTTTTCTTCATAATTCTTTTAAGACCACCAGAAGTCTGCCCACCAGACCCTTTGTTCTGCTGATTGTAGTGAGGTTAGTTGCCCTTATGGAACTTGCCCTTACGATTATGAGAAGACCTCTTATTCTGAGAAGGTTGATGGGTCAGTTGTACAGTTTCAACAGTCTCACGACGTATTCTATACTCCTCTTTGGCACACACAGCAATCAAATCATTCAAATCCTATTTGTCACGCTGGGCATTATAAGCAACTTTCAGCTGATTAAACTAATTAGGAAAGCTATTAAGAATATGATAGATAAGAAAAGGCTCTGCAATGGGAACTTTGAGGGCTTCCAATTTAGAACTTATGTGCAGCATTTTCATGATGTACTCCCTAATCCCACAAACACCATCATATTTCATATTCATAAATTTATCCATTAGGTCTCCAGTCTCAGCCTTCTCGGATTCAACAAATCGCTGTCCTATAGCATCCAAAAAATTCTTAGC
Organism: Phoenix dactylifera; assembly: GCF_009389715.1. Taxonomy (NCBI): domain Eukaryota; kingdom Viridiplantae; phylum Streptophyta; class Magnoliopsida; order Arecales; family Arecaceae; genus Phoenix; species Phoenix dactylifera. The sequence continues at coordinate 812,072 of NW_024067724.1, read as the reverse complement.
ATTATCATGGTCCGGTATAGCACCCATAATGAAATCAGATATGGAACACTTGATAATCTTCAAACATAGCCTGTTAGCTCTTTCCCATTTGACATACTCAGCCTTGTATTCGATAGTGCTCTTATCTGTTGGTTTTGAAGGCTGCTCCTCCAAAGCAAAATCTAAACCTAAGAGACCCAGTGCTATTTCTATATCTGGTTTTCATCTCACATAATTATTTCCAGTCAAGGTTTCAACGGCAGACAATTGGCTTGATAGGGAAGAGGCATTCAAAACTGCGGAAATAACATATTTTATTTAATATCATCCAAAAGTGATGCATGCAATCAATGGATGATAACATATCTATCTAATCAACTTGGGCTATTAATTAGATAGTCCGTAATCAAACTTGAAAAACATATAAGTCTAATTACGGTAAGAGCCTCGGTGCATCATTGTAAAGTCGCCTTTGGGCTAACAATACAACACGCTATAAGGTACTCTTAAGACATATCATGAAGCTAATTAACAAAATCACATCAGCTTTCGAAACACCATCACCTTTGGGTAGAAGAATGATTCTAGGCTAATGCAATCTCATTAATCACTTCATGTCATTTTTCCAAATCATCATACACAATAACACCTTCGGGCAAGATTTTGCATTCAATTATTTGGCAAAATGCAATGCTACCATTTTTTTTTGTTGAGAAAATCAGATAAATATCAGTGAGTGTGCCACTTTGGTGACTACCACCCACTTCAATTTCAAAATATTCTCTTAATGGGAAAATAAGGATAGTCTTTATACCCAACAAATTTCAATCACAAAAATAATGGTTTATGTGACAAAAACATAATCATCAAACATGCTTCAAACATAATCAAAAATATATGTGATTGATTAAACAAATATGTTAATTACAAAAGGCATATATGGCAGCAAGATATGTCCAAAATTTAATATTTTAAAAATTAATAAGCATGAGGGCCTTAATTCAGATTATTCAATATTTAATAACAATTAAATGGGTTACTAACTCTTAGCCCCAGCCCAAAATCCATTCTGGTCCATTAGGATGCAGTGCAAATAAAATAAACATGGGTTGACTAAATCAAAGGGCCCAACTTGCAATTATGGACCTATTCAGGTTAGTCTTAGTAGGCCCAAGCCCAATCAAAAGGAAAAAACCCTAAATCCCTTTTTTTTTTTTTTTTTTTTTTTTTGACCTTTCTTCTTCCTCTGGCCGCCGCTGTTCCCCTTTTTTTTTTTTTTTGTCTGGGAAGCAGCCCGTGGCTGCTACCCGTGGCTGTCCCATGGTGGCAGCCTGCGGCTGCCACCCACGCCGGCCCTGCGAGCGGCCGGCGAGGCTCCTTGGGCCGCCGCGTCGCCATGAGACGCGCGGCCGGCGGTGGGGTGGCCGGGAGAAGGCCCCCACGGCCTGCGGCCGGTGGTGGGGTGGCCGGGAGAAGGCCCCCACGGCCTGCGGCCGGCCATGGGGAAGAGGGCTCTTCTCCTCTTGTCTTTTTTTTTTTCTTTTTTGGGATGGAAGCAACCCGTGGCTGCCTCCCATGGCAGCCACTGTGTCGCGACGCCCTGAGACGCGCGGCCGGCCGTGGGGTGGCTGGGAGAAGGCCCCCACGGCTAAGCCTGGCGGCATCGCCATGAGGCCCCACGGCCTGCGGGAGAGGAAAACAGGGAGTTTTTTTTTAAAATCCAAAAATAATATACAATAACATGTTCTGGCAAATTTAAATTAAAATTAAAACTGATATTTGATTATCAAGGAAAAATATGTGCATGCAGATTTTCGCAGAAGATCCATTCACCAATGCATAAAATTAATTCGTAAGTCCAGATGAAATCATAATTATGTATGAAGGACTCTAATCTTAGCATGGAGGCTCTGATACAAATTGTTAATTGTAAAAATAATAACATGCTAAAATTCAGAATCACAATAATACCGTATTCAAGTTTGAGAGATATACCTGCGGAAGACATATTGAAGACGATCTTCAATTACCTGAAATAATAGCGGCTAGATCTTCTCTTCCTTGCTCCTCACAAAAGATAGCCGTCAATGGGGCAAGCTATCAACCATATGGAAAGGAGAGGGGGATCTAGCCTATATATAGGAAACATAGAGGAGCCTTCCCATTAAAGGCTCCAAAATCCTAATTGGGTTTCCTGACCTACATACCAAAAGTACCACAATAAATAGGACTCAATCCTATACATCCAAGGTGCACCAAAGCCCATAAAACAAAATGATCACACATCATATTGGGCTTAACCATAGTATCATTCTGAGTCATATGTCTAACCCGTTTTATAAAACAAAAATACGCAATCAGTATAAGCCCATATTTTGAAATTATTCTAACATTTATAACTCTCAGTCCCTACCCACTTTCTCTAATTCTAAAATAACCAATATACCCTTTTTCCACTTAGTTTCCTCTCTCTCTCTGTCTTCCATGTCTTCTTCAACCTCCCATCTCGGCGAGACCTATCAGCTCACCGACGTCCTTCTCTCCGTCTGCGGCTTCCCAAACTCGATTATATCCAATTAAACCCTTTAAACAACAAGGTCATCGTGTCCTGGGATTTTAGAGCATGAGGGCTTCACCACCTACTGTGAGCCTGAGTGTCACATCAATGTTGCAGTGATAGGGGATTCTTTGATTACATCACATTTTGCTACTACACTTGCAAGAGGTTTCCTATGTTGGGATACACTGCACTTCCTATATGGCTCATGGCCCTATTTTCTATATTGGGCAATACTACTGCTGATTATTTCTTCTCTAGTCTTGCAAAACTTTCAAATTTGTTAAGTCTAGTCAGTGTGATCTAGTTTAGTTATTATGAATGGCTTATTTAATTTGACAATGTTGACAATGTAGTTAGTCTACATGAAGTGCGTTGTAGTCTCTACAAAGACATCAAGAACACGGAATGCCTTGCATACTTGACAAAATTATGTACTTAGGACTTGTTACCACCACATAAGAGTTTTATCCCCTTCTTTCTTCTATTTACATGCATTTACTAATTATCATAAACTATTACTCTGTTATGATGGCACTCTACGAGGAGCTCGACCAACATAATTGCCGATTCAAGCCCTCATAGCTAGTTGTCATGACAAATTATAAAATGTGGTACATCTTTCTATCATCTGCTTTACTAGTCTAGGATAGCTTTTTAGCCAATTGCTTTAGTAAATTGCTTTTTAGCCAACATAATAGCTTTTGTTTATTTGGTAATGTAAAAGATATGTCTTTCTTTTACAGAGGATACTCATTGATTTAAATCAATAATATTCCCTCAATTTCCTAATAGTATGTGAGAAGGCAGTTGTGGTTAATTATTGTCATAGAACAAATCATTAGTAGTACTGTGAATCATGCTCATTATGGCAATATATGTGTGAATATTGCTATTTAAAAAACAGAAACAAATCAATGTGAAAACTTACATGCAGTTAAGACATTTTTTATCTTTTGTATGTTTAATTATCTACATGCTGAATCTCTCTCTTCCCCTCCCCCTCCCTTCTCCTTCCGAATCTCTAGGTTTTTTCCTCCCTTCCCCAAAACCTTTGGGATTTTTGTTTTGATGGTAAGGTAGTTGAAACAGCCACCCGATTTTTATTAGAGATTAGTAAGAAAGTACATCATAGAGCAAAGGAGAAGAAAAATTACACTGCAGGGAAAGAAAGTGGACGAAAGATTGTAAACCATGGTTAAAATACCTGTAGGATTCATTGAGTGCTTACAACTTGTTAAAAATTTTAGTGGATTCTTTTGTCACTCATAGATTAGATTGAATTGCTATCTGATGGAGAACAAACTTACCCTTACCGGCCCTCTTCATATCTGCGAGCTCAAAGTTAATTTCATTAGCAGCTTTTGTGTTCTACCGACACTTTCACATTGTTCAAACTGTATGACAATGCTCAGAAATACATATTCCAATATTGACAGTTTAAACTTCATCTGAATTGTTACTTTTGGAGGCTCGTTTTATTTTCCAACTATATGCAGGGAGACCTTAACTATGTACGTGAAGACTTCAACTATGTACACAGAGATCTCAACGACGTGCAAGAAGACTTTGGCTATGTGCATAAAGATCTTAACCGTGTGTAGAGAGATCCTGATTCTGTGCATAGAGGGCTCAACTACATGCGAGGAGACATTAACTATATGCAGAGGATGCTAGTTATGTGCATAGAGGTCTTAATTGTATGTATAGAGATCTTAACTATGTGTATAAAGATCTTAACTTTAACTAGTCTCGGCAAATGCTGGATGTGGATCTCCCTTTCATGTCCAGCAACCAAGTTGCGATTCCCAAAATTATCAGTTTTCATTGTGAGGTTCAAGTTTCAAAACCATCATTCCTAAGATGTCATAGCGCCCATCAATCATTGAAATAACAAGTATGTCTAAAATTTCAAGATAGGATTATATACCTGCTTTTGCAACTGTTCGAATGGACTAGTTTGAAGGTTCCATGCTTCGTTAGATCACTGACCAGGCCACCCTATGGCCCCTTTGTGCGGTTGTTGGGTATATACTGTTCTAGTGCTTCTTTTTGAGACTATCTGTGCTGCTTTCCATTCTCCTATATTTTATTTTCTTAGAGCTCCAACCAAAAAGCATACCCAAGGTTGCCATTGGCTAGAACAGGGCACTGGTCCAAAAGCTAATCTGCTCTTGTTGGAGATTCTAGCCTTGTGGCATATGATTGGGAGTCAAAAAAATGGTTAGTCGTTTCTTCTTTGTTGATGTCCTATAAAGCATCTTCAGAAGCCCACTACCTTTGCAGGAATTCATTGGGAGATGCATGTTCCCCTCCTACATAAGGGATGGAAACGGTCTCCTAGCTTGTTAGCAGAAAAGGTTTGATTCCATGGGATGGAGTTAGAATATTAAACGGACATTAAAATTAATATCCAAATTTGTTTTAAACAAATACGGAAATGAATCGGATTTTAAGCATATTTATATTTGTTGTAAACGGATACGGATATGAATCGGACATTAGACACATCCATATTTTCTTATCTAAATACATATATAATCGAATATATATTTGGATATTAATCAAATTTAAGCAAAATTCAATGATAAAAGCTAGCAATAAAAATATAATCATAAAAAAATTAATTAAAAAATATAATTTTGACAAACATTTATTAATAATAAAAACTAACAATTTCATACTGGATATACCGCTTAAGATTGTTCGTCACCAAAGTAGACGGGATCTATGGTGCCTCCAAGCCATCTTGGATATCCCCACGCAAGCAGACTTAATTATATTTTAAGTGTAATTTTCCTCTATATAATTTGAATGTTAATTCTATGTCTTTTGATAAGAATTGTGAAAGTTGCTCTCTTGGTGAGGCTTTGAAATTATCTTTTGCTTCTATTACTTCCAAAATTGATTCTCTATTTGACTTGATACACATTGATTTATGGGGTCCATCACCAATTCCTTGTAGACTAGATTATAGATATTTTGGTTTGTTCATCGATCATTATACATGGTTCATATGAATTTATTCTTTTTACATGCCAAATCTGACCTCACAAATATTGCTAAATCTTTTATTACTATATTAGAAACATAATTTAGAAAAAATAATCAAAGCACCCGGTTCAGATTTAGGGGGGCAGTTTTGCTTTTAACAACTTACCTTTTTTTTTCATGAAAAGGGAATTTTACCCAAACAATCATGTCCACCAACTTCTAAGCAAAATGGGATAGTTAAAAGAAATATTGTCAGTAGAAGTTGCCCGAACTATTTTACTTGAGTCTCATGTCCCATCTATCATTTAGGTAGAGGCTATTCATATAGCAGTATATCAAATTAATCGACAACTTTGACAACAAGTCACCATGGTTTTGTCTCTATAATAAACCTCCATATTACAGTCAACTCCATATTTTTGGATGCATTTATTTTTTAATACTTCCTCTTCATGAACGAAATAAATTATCTTCTAAAGTTGTAAAGTGTGTGTTTCTTGGTTATAGTGCTAAACAAAAAGGATATCTTTGTTATGATTCCCAAAATAAATGCATGTGTGTATCTCACCATGTTACTTTCTTTGAAAATTTATATTACTATGATTCAACTCAAGAATTCAATAACCCTTTATATTAGTACAATCAATCCACTTCTCGCTTGCCTATATTTTTGGATACCTTTGGTGACTATTGACGCATCTTATACTAAAACTACTTCTCTAGGTCTAGCGATGGAAACGCCAACCATGCCTCCTACTAGTCAATAGTCATGATCCCAGAAGTCCAACCTCAAGTCCCCTTCTTGATAATATTTTTATTCTAGAGTCTACATTATCTGACCAATGTATAAATCCTTCGCCCCTACGTCGTTCTACTCATTCCAACTTAGGTAATCCTCCAAATTGGTTTGGTTATTGTCTTGAATAGTATAGTCCTTCCACTTCCTTCTCTACTACCATTAATTTTATTTCAATTTTTACTACCGGTAAGCAAACTATAGAGCATGAGTGTTGGAGAAAAGTAATGGCCGAAGAGCTCCATGCACTAGAGACTAATCATACTTGGGATTTAGTTTCTATAAATACTAATATTTCTGTTATTGGCAGCAAATGAGTAGACGCAATTAATGTGAAGTCCGACGATTCAATTGACAGGTATAAAACTTGGCTTGTGGCTCAAGGTTATAAACAGGTATATGAGATGGATAATGAAGAAACATTTTCTCGGGTAGCCAAAATAACCACTGTTCATACACTACTTGGTGCAACCTCCCCTAATAAATAGACTCTACATCAAATGGATATAACGAATGCTTTTCTTTATGGGCATTGTTGCTGGAAATTGGATCCGGGGGCGGCCGTCGGCTGAGGAGGAGGAGCTCCGGCGAACACTGGCGGGCGGCGATCCGTCGGCGAGCGGCGTCCTCCGTGGGGGGCCTGCAAAAAGCCGGTGGCCGGGCTTTCCGGCGCCGGCCCTCCGATGCCTAAGTCAGAGGGGGGCTTAATTTTGGAGAAGAGAGAGGGACTGTCTTTCCAGTCCGAAGCCTCCCTTGGGAGGAAGAAGCCTCCAGCCCCCTTTTTAGAGGGAGAAGCTCCCCTTTTATAGGGAGAGTGGCAGGGTTACCTGTGATGTGACTGGGCGAATTAATGGGTTACCGTCACGATTGGACGTGGGCGTGTGAAGTAATGAGTTGCCGTGGATGGCCCGTTCCCATCATGGGAGGAGATGGCGTGTAGCCAGAGCTTGCTTGTGGCGCGCAGTGCAGTACATTCTTGGGAATGGTGAGGCGTTGACAGTCGTAGCAGGGTATGGTCCCTGATTGATATGTCGTGGCGTGGCCGGCAAGTAAAGCATGGTGCGGTAAGGCTGCTGCAGGGCATGGCCGCAGCATATAGATGACGAGGTCGGCCTTCTGAGGTCAGCTCGGCCTTCTGTGCTCGGCCTTCTGAGCTCGGCAGCCTTCTGGTCTCGGCCTGCGGAGCTCGGCCTTTTGAGCTCGGCAGCCTTCTGGTCTCGGCCTGCGGAGCTCGGCCTTCTGAGCTCGGCGGCCTGGATGAGCTCGGCCTGGATGAGCTCGGCAGCCTGGATGAGCTCAGCCTGGATGAGCTCGGCAGCTTCTGTGCTCGGCCTTCTGGCCTTAGTCTTCTGAGCTCGGCGGCCTGGATGAGCTCAGCCTGGATGAGCTCGGCAGCCTTCTGGGCTCGGCCTGCATGGTGAGCTCAGGCTTGTTGTCAGATTTGGGTGCTTTAATTGTACGTGTGGGGTGGTCTATTTTTTCCCCCAACACTACCCCCCGACTTCCGAGTTCGAGCTGCTTTTTGGCTCGGACGAAGGAAGTAGTCCAGTCGTCGATCATCCTGTAATATAGCCAAATATGTATAGAGATGTACGTGCCAAGTAGGGTGTACCTCTCATGCAGTTGGAGTTAAAGTGCTCCAGGTTGACTCAGCGGCCTTCTTTGGCCTTGTCTATTGGCGATCAAGCCGAGATCGAGCCGAGCTCGATTAGTCGATGGAGATCGAGCCGAGCTCGATTAGTCGATGGAGATCGAGCCGAGCTCGATTGGTCAGAGAGGACCGCAACTCATAGCCGATGGAGAACGAGCCGAGCTCGTCTGGTCAGAGAGGACCGCAACTCATAGCCGATGGAGAACGAGCCGAGCTCGTCTGGTCAGAGAGGACCGCGCTCATAGGTGGAAGCCGATGGAGAACGAGCCGAGCTCGTCTGGTCAGAGAGGACCGCAACTCATAGCCGATGGAGAACGAGCCGAGCTCGTCTGGTCAGAGAGGACCACAACTCATAGCCGATGGAGAACGAGCCGAGCTCGTCTGGTCAGAGAGGACCGCAACTCATAGCCGATGGAGAACGAGCCGAGCTCGTCTGGTCAGAGAGGACCACAACTCATAGCCGATGGAGAACGAGCCGAGCTCGTCTGGTCAGAGAGGACCGCAACTCATAGCCGATGGAGAATGAGCCGAGCTCGTCTGGTCAGAGAGGACCGCGACTCATAGCCGATGGAGAACGAGCCGAGCTCGTCTGGTTAGAGAGGACCGCAACTCGTATCTCGACGTCTCGAGCTTCCCGGGAACCGGGGCATCCCGACGTCTCGAGGCATCCTGACCGTGGTCAGGGTAGGAGAACGAGCCGAGCTCGATTAGTCGATGGAGATCGAGCCGAGCTCGATAGTCGATGGAGATCGAGCCGAGCTCGATTAGTTGATGGAGATCGAGCCGAGCTCGATAGTTGATGTAGCATGACGTTAATCCTTTAACTGGGGGATCCGAGCTTGGTCGGGAATCCAATCTTGGGGACATACAGAAGATAGACTTCATTCGTTGGCGATCGTGCGCCCTTATTCGGAGCGGGGCGACGTTGGAGATAGAGATACCCGTGGGTCGTTTTTTGGATTCTCCGACCTGAAAATAGATGAAATATTAAAATTATTTGAAGCCAAAGTGGCATCCTGTACCTTTTGGAGATATTTTGATGGCTCTCGAGCTTCGAAGTCTCTCAGGACTTGGCTCAGCATCGGCCTTCTTTGGCTCGATTTTCTGGGAGGGGTGTTCTGCGCTCGGGCTTATGAGCTCAGCAGCCTTCTGGTCTCGGCCTTCTGAGCTCGGCCTGCATGAGCTCGGCCTGGATGAGACTGCTGCAGGTCGTGGCTGCAGCATGTGGATGACGAGCTCGGCCTTCTGAGCTCGGCCTGGATGAGCTCGGCCTTCTGAGCTCGGCTCGGCCTGCATGAGCTCGGCCTGGATGAGACTGCTGCAGGTCGTGGCTGCAGCATGTGGATGACGAGCTCGGCCTTCTGAGCTCGGCCTGGATGAGCTCGGCCTTCTGAGCTCGGCAGCCGTCTGTGCACGGCCGGGGCTTCGGTCATGGCGACGCTCTGAAGGAGAGCAACGTCACGAGCGCCGTCGTAAGAACTTACACCCATGAGGAGGGAGTACATGCTGGTTTCTTGCTGCCGGAAGACAGAAGACTTGGAAGGATAATGGGATTTAATGGGGTTGTACCCTTCGCCACAGAGGCTCACAATCCCATTTTAAAGCTCCATAACTCCTTCTCCAGACCTCAGCTTTTATTTCTCTTTTCCTCCAACTCGTTGACGTGAGACTTGGGCTACTACTTCTCACTAGTTGCCCCCACATACGTCGTTGCAGCGGGAGCCATGCCTGATTCGAGATGGCTCGGGAGAGAGTTTCTTCCTCTGCTTAATATGAACCTGTGGAGGCGGCACAGGAGGGGCCTCCACTTGTTGCAGGCTTTGGGCTGCAATGGCTAGCGCTTGGACTTGCTGCACTAGCGCGTCGAAGTGCTCGAGTTGGACTTGTAGAACTTGATCTACCGGAGATCTTGGTGGTAAATTCTGGACTGAGCGTTCGGAACTTGGAGCATGATGCCAAGAGGCATTAAAGACTCCTCTGCTCCTTAGTTTCATGGCCGCAACTCGGGCCCTTCCTCTAGCGCCAACTGTTGCTGGAAATTGGACCCGGGGGCAATCTTCGGTCGAGGAGAGGGAGCGGCGGTGAGTTCTCACGGCGGGGCGGCGATCCGTCGGCGAGCGGCGTCCTCCGTGGGGGGCCTGCAAAAAGCCGGTGGCCGGGCTTTCCGGCGCCGGCCCTCCGATGCCTAAGTCAGAGGGGGGCTTAATTTTGGAGAAGAGAGAGGGACTGTCTTTCCAGTCCGAAGCCTCCCTTGGGAGGAAGAAGCCTCCAGCCCCCTTTTTAGAGGGAGAAGCTCCCCTTTTATAGGGAGAGTGGCAGGGTTACCTGTGATGTGACTGGGCGAATTAATGGGTTACCGTCACGATTGGACGTGGGCGTGTGAAGTAATGAGTTGCCGTGGATGGCCCGTTCCCATCATGGGAGGAGATGGCGTGTAGCCAGAGCTTGCTTGTGGCGCGCAGTGCAGTACATTCTTGGGAATGGTGAGGCGTTGACAGTCGTAGCAGGGTATGGTCCCTGATTGATATGTCGTGGCGTGGCCGGCAAGTAAAGCATGGTGCGGTAAGGCTGCTGCAGGGCATGGCCGCAGCATATAGACGACGAGGTCGGCCTTCTGAGGTCAGCTCGGCCTTCTGTGCTCGGCCTTCTGAGCTCGGCAGCCTTCTGAGCTCGGCAGCCTTCTGGTCTCGGCCTGCGGAGCTCGGCCTTTTGAGCTCGGCAGCCTTCTGGTCTCGGCCTGCGGAGCTCGGCCTTCTGAGCTCGGCGGCCTGGATGAGCTCGGCCTGAATGAGCTCGGCAGCCTGGATGAGCTCAGCCTGGATGAGCTCGGCAGCTTCTGTGCTCGGCCTTCTGGCCTTAGTCTTCTGAGCTCGGCGGCCTGGATGAGCTCAGCCTGGATGAGCTCGGCAGCCTTCTGGGCTCGGCCTGCATGGTGAGCTCAGGCTTGTTGTCAGATTTGGGTGCTTTAATTGTACGTGTAGGGTGGTCTATTTTTTCCCCCAACAGGCATCTTAAAGAAACTGTCTACATGGACCCTCCTTTTGGGTATTCTCTTTATATATGAGATGGATAATGAAGAAACATTTTCTCGGGTAGCCAAAATAACCACTGTTCATACACTACTTGGTGCAACCTCCACTAATAAATAGACTCTACATCAAATGGATGTAACGAATGCTTTTCTTTATAGGCATCTTAAAGAAACTGTCTACATGGACCCTCCTCTTGAGTATTCTCTTTCTAATCCTAACTTGATGTGTAAACTTCTCAAATAACTATATAGCCTAAAGTAGGCTCCTTGTGCGTGCTTTGAGAAATTTTGTTCTACCATTAGTTCAGTCGGATTTCAATAAAGCGCCAATAATCACTCCTTGTTTACTCGTACTACCTCTAATAGAATTATTATTCTCTTACTCTATGTTGATGACATGATTATAAGAGATAGTGATCGCAAAGGTATTGATGAGCTAAAGGGGGCATTTGGTAATCCCAACAAGATCACCACGGTGATCTAAGATCCCCGATGATCCGAATGCTGAGGTGATTTGATCCTCAGTGATCTAAAATCAATGTGTTTGGTAGGCCATGGTCGAGTGATTAAAAATCTCCAGGTATCCATGAGTAACTTGTTTGGTATGGTACAGGGATCCAAGATCACCAACCACATAATACCACAAATACTCCTGATATATCTTAGATGAATTTTTTATATGTTTTAATTCTCATATATCAAAAATGTAAGTCAATATGCTAATTTCTATAATAGCTCCATAATTTTGTCACATATTCTACTTTTAGTAGCCCTTATCATATATTTATTAATCATATAAAATATATTATAATAAAATATTAATATATTTATCAATATATTAATTATTAATATATTTCTATAAAAATATATTTATTACTCCTATAAATTATTAATCTTATAAAAATATGTTATTTTTCATTATAGAATTAATATTTTTATTTATACTTATAATAATTTTTTAATACTAATAATTATTTTGATTAGAAAAGTAAGGTAAATAAGAGTAATATATTAAATATTTTCATTATATAAATATAAAATATAATAATATATTTCTACTATAATTTAAAATTATCCTTCAATAATACTATGATAATAATATGATTAGTAATATATTATAATATAATATATATCATTAATATAATATATAATATCAACATAATATTATATATATATATAACATTGACATAATATATGGATGGTATATTGATATATCAATTTTTTGCTAAATTGAGGGATATTTTTGTCTTTAATTTTCAGTTCAGGATCACTGCCCTGGGGTGATCTTGGATTTCCGACCTCAAGGACAGGTATCCTATCACCGGGTTGGATGGTGATTTGAGGAGTCACTATAGAAAAACTCATCTTTTCTGGCACTTTTTATAACCTTTACCGATGCTTATAAGCGTCGGCTAAAGTTCCGGCGACGCTAACAGAAGAGTCGTAAAAGCGGCGGCGATACCGAAGTGGCAAAAGTTTTTGCCGACGCTACGCAAAAGCATCGGCAAAAATAGGGATTTTCCGACGCTAACGAAAGCGTCAGCAAAATGCATTTGCCGATGCTTTAAAGTGTCGGCAAATACCAAACGGATGCCAAGCTCTTACTTTTCACCGACGCTTAAAAGCGTCGGCAAATGTCATTTTTGCTGACACTTATAAAGCGTCGGCATAGGCGTGCCACAACGTTTGTTTACCGACGCTTAAAAGCATCGGCAAATGCCATTTTTGCCGATGCTTTCATTAGTGTCAGCGTAGGCGTGCCACAACGTTTGTTTACCGACGCTTTAAAGCATTGGCGTAGACGTTCCACAATGTATGTTTACCGACGCTTAAAAGCATCGGGATTTGTAATTTTTTTGAAAAAAATTAAAAATACAATTGCGCATCATAAAACACACATTATAACAATATGAACATATATTACATTTACATTGACACAAACATTCAGATCATTCGAATTATTTATATTGTCATATCTGATAAAATTTACATAAAAAGTTTAACTCCATATCTGTACATAAATTATAATGTACTTTCAAAAATATAAGAAACATATACATATCAAACTTCATAAAAAAAAATCTACAAAGTATCAGGGACAGGATTCAGCTCCATCATCATCATCTCTATGAGTGTTTGAAGTATCAGGAATCTACAAAAAAGAAAGAGAAATCTTAGAAGTTAGGAATAATGTGATACATTAACTCATACATCATAATTGATAATATGTAAAACATTCAAATATATATAGTTATTTATCTCAGAAGGTGATTTAGGATCACCGCCATGTAGGATCACCGTGGTGCAACCAAACGCGGTGATCTCATCACCTCCATCCATATCATCCTTGATATTGGGACGATCACCCCATACCAAACGCCCCCAAAGAGTTTTCTTCAATCCTCCTTTCACATGAAAGATCTTGGATCTCTCACTTATTTTTTGGGGCTAGAAGTTACTCATTTAGAACATGGTTTAGTTCTTTGCTAATGAAAGTATTCGGAAGATCTGATCAACTTAGCTAATCTAACATATCACAAGATTTGTGCCACTCCCATGAAACTTTATTTGAAGTTGAAGAAGGATGACAAATAGCCCATTTCAGATCCAACTATATACAGATCTATCTTACCATAACTTGGCCAGATATATTTTTTGCAGCTCAAATTGTAAGTCAATTTTTTCTAACCCACGATGACTACATCTTACAACATTTCATTGTATCATTCAGTCTCTTAAAGGCATGATGGGCATGGTTTGTTCTTTCCTTTAGATTCTTTTCTTGCTCTTACAACCTTTACAGATACGGATCATGCAGGTTGTCTCCATACTAGGAGCTCTACTATTAATTTGTGTGTTTTCTTAGGTACATCACCAATTTTTTGGAAATGTAAGAAACAAGATTGAGTTGCTAAGTCATTTACTAAAGCTGAATATCAATCTATATCATTTGTTGGCTCAGAAGTTGTTTGGCTTCATCGACCTTTTATAGAATTCGGTGTATTGTGTCAACAAACAACACCTCTTTATGCCCATAATATAAGTGTTATTCAGATTGCTACCAATCCTATGCACCATGAATAGACAAAACATATAGAGGTGATGTTACGCTCTGAACCCAAAGTGTAATAGATGTTGCATACCTGTAGAGTGGACCATATAAGCATGCAAGACTACCGATCATATCAAAGCAATAATAATTTCTAAAATTTATTATATCAAGAACTTATCCCAAATGTGTCACAACCCGCCAAATGTGTCAGGCCAAGTTATTATACCCACTAGCAGGGGCCCATGCATAGCATCTGAGAGTTTGTAAATCCCACTTTCATAAATCATACTTTATAAGTCATTTGAAAACTGATTAATGGCACCTCAAATCATTAATCTCATGATCATGCTACAAATATCCTTTAATGCATTTATAACCCCATATTTTATGGAATGCATAATATAACTGAACCATGCTATCTTTGGTAAATCATGCATGCTTACTAGCATATGCTTGATCCTATAATTGAAAGTATAAATAACAAAGTATTTTCATGATTTATAAAATAATAAGATTAGTGCAAATTTACACAATTTCGAATTGCATGAATAATACTCGTTGTGATACATGATCTACAATAAAATTAAGATATGTTATTTACATACATGATCCATAATAAGATTAAAACAAGTTACTTACTTTTAATTTGCTTTCCAATTTCTTAAATCCGAGTGACAAATCCTCAATCACCTAAAACAATATCATAAGGATCACATTATTCCTTATTCATTTATTATATAATTTCTCAGTTCATCATACTATGAACTTACTTGCCTGGATCCCATCCAAAGATCTAGCCCAAGTTCAATTTACCCAATTTGGAGCCTTTGGGCTCGGTTTAAAACCAGATGGGTTCATATAGGTCAATTGGGCTTTTAATTAAGGAATTGGGCTTGAGTCAGCGTCAGCCCGAGGCCAATTTGTTCTCAAATTAGTTGAATTGGGCTTAAATTGCGCCTGATTCATATTCAATTGGGTATGTTGGAACTAACCCAGCTTAATTGGGTTTGGATCTGACCCAATTTAAAGCTTAGGCTCGTCCAGATTTAGCCCAGTCTAATTGGGCTCGAGTTTAGTCAAATTTGGCTAAATCCATTTCGTTTTATTGGGCTTAACGGGTTTCAGATCCGAACCCAGATCCGACCCGATAAGGTCTTTTCTTCTTCTTTTTTTTTTTCTTTTTCTTTTCTTTTCTTTTCTTTTCTTTCCTTTTTTTTCTTCTTTTCTTCCCGGTTTCTCCCCGAACCTTCCTTTCCTTCTCTCTTTTCTATTCTTTCTTCTCTTCTCCTCCCTTTCTTCTCTTCTCCCGATCCCTCTTTTCCTTCTCGCTCTTCTTTTTTTCTTCTCTTCTCCTCCTTTTCTTCTCTTCTCTCGATCTCTCTTTTCCTTCCCCCCTTTCTTCTCCCGTGAAGGGAGGAAGGCGAGCTAGGAATGAGGGCGACAGAGTTCTCGGGAGGGCTAGCCAAGGCCGGCGGCGCCTACGGCGGCCCTCCCTTCTCCTGCGTAGGAGAGACGCGCCGGGAGAGCTAGCGGCGTCGCGGGATGCCCGCGGCTGAGCCCACGGCCGCTCCCCGCGATGGTCGTGGCGCTCAAGGCCGGGCTGCAACGCCGCGGTGCTCGCGACCGGGGCTAGCGGCGCCGGTGATGCTCGCGGCCGCACGCGGTGAGCCCTGTTTCTTCCCCTTCCTTTCTCTCTTTGTTTCTTTCTTTGTTATTTTGAATAAATCAGGAGAGAAGGCAGGGGGCTTACCTAGCTTCCAGGGCGCCGGCGACACACGCGGTGAGTCTTCTTCCTTCCCCTTCCTTTCTCTCTTTGTTTCTTTCTTTCTTTGTTATCTCAAATACATCAAGATGAGAGAAGACAGGGGGGTTTGGGGATTTCTTAAGCGGTAGTCACTGCTTTAGCAGCACTGCTTCAGTGGCACCTGGTGCCGACAGCTACTCCTCTGTCCCCTCAATTAACATGAGGTGGCAGCCCTCAAATAGGGTGCCAACCATGGGCCCAAAAGGATATTGGGCTCAGATTGGGCCCGGATATTACAAAATGGTTCTTACAATAGTTACAAAGTGACATAAGTCAACATGTGCTAACTACTAACATAACTCAAACAAAATATTTTAACTAGACTGATTAAAATTTCAATGACTGAAAGTATCTTCAAAAGAACTAATGCACTCTCCAAGCCCCGAGCAACTATGCATCCAGATTTGAAAAATAGAGAAAATATAATAATGAGCTATACTGGTCCGGTAAGCAACATAATATCCTAAAGTTGGTCAAAGCATACCAAATAATCAGTTAAAAGCACAAAATATTGACTAAAAAATAAATCATTTCTCGAATAATGCAAATTTCTTTTTTTTGAAGTATACTATTATTTTTACAAAAATAAAAAATCAAAAATTAAAAATTAAAAGTCAGAAATTAGGCTATGACCACGTAACCCAGTGGCATGGTCACAATACACAAAGTGCCAAAAACCACTATTATCAACCACCGGTGGCATGGTGTCCTAAATACTACTATTTTAGTGGTGCGGTGTTGAATTCAGTTTCCATAGATTACAAGTCGACAGGGCCAACGAATAATTCCCATTGACGGGGCCAAATTAGATCATAGCCTTGATGAGAATGCATACTTATAAAATAGATTTTTTATAATTTGCCGAGTCACATTTTTTTTTTCAAATTTTATAACATAGAACATAACATATCATAACATTAACATGCCTCACCTGTTTAACTAAGTATAAAATAGATACTATAATTAAATTAATAAACTAATTATTATTTTACCAAAAATTTGGAAAAGATACTTTGAAGCATTAGATTATTTACCTCTTCTCGCTTCAAAAATCTCACTTCAGTTAGACAGGTTAGGTGCACCTATTTTAATATAATTAATAAATCATAAAATTCATCATCATTCTAGAAGTCAAACGAAGTCAAAATCAAACACTACCAGAGAAGGGTCTCATGTCTCCAAATCAAGTCGGTTAGGTGACAGTGCTCGACTGCCTAGGTCGGTCCGAGTAAGGAGTATTCAACAGGTCAGGTGAAGATCAAAATTGGCCAAATCTAGTTGGGGATGAAGTAATGGGCCGGTCTACTGTCTGGATACCAGGGTGGTTCAGAGACTCCAAACTAGATCAACTTGGATCTGAGCAACAAGAAAAGCAGAGCCTACATTAGGGTCCCTAAGCCTGTCTAGAGGAAGAAAGATGGAGACGAGAGAAATCTCAGCCCAGGTCAGTCAGGGATCTGGATTTTGTGCATCATAGTAGCGTTAACCATCACAATATCTGATCCATAGGCGAGGGAGAAAAATTAGCAATTTTAGGAAAAAACAGCATAATCCATATATTTATAGGGATTAATAATTAAATAAAAGAAACTAAGAATGGAAAGAAGAACAAATAAAAACTAAGAAGAAGAAGAAGTCCAGAAGGAAGAGAGGGAAACAAGGAGGAGAAGGAAGTGGCCGAAGAAGAAGGTCCGGTGGCAGCCGAGCCTGGGTGGTCGACAATTAGCCGTCGACAGCAGGCGACGGCCGACGAGGAGGGGAAAACGAAGAGCATCCTCGCTTTGGATCCGAAATAGGGGAAGGAGGCTGGTTTCGGTTGGCTTGACCGAAGGAACAGGGGAAAGCTTACCGGTGCGTCGACAGTGGTGGAGGATCTCGGCCGAAGGGCTTGGTCCGGCAAGCTAAGATAGAGGAAACAGAACGCTCGAACAAAATAAAGGAGAAACGGGGCTTCGGGCAGTGGTGCTCTATCGGGGTGGCATGCCGGCCACCGGAGAAGGAGAAGGAGAGAGGAGCAGAAAGAGAAGGCTCGGTGGAGCTCAAAGGTGGATCAGTTGCAGTCTTGCAGAGGAAGAGAAGAATTTATAGGAAAAAAAAAACTTCTAAGAGACAAGCCGAGGTTGTCGGGAGAATCGCAGTGGATAGACTCAATCGGAGGCTAGGCTTATTCTAAGCTCCAACGGTGTCCGTGGTGGCGGACTCTTCCTCCTCCTCCTCCGTGTGGTTGAACAGGGCTCTGCCCTGTTTTGAATGGGAAGAGGGCCTTCGGGCCCTCCCTTGGTGTGGGGCCGGGCCTCACAGGTGGACTGACTTAAGATAGCATCTTTTTCACCAAAAAAAAAAAAAAATTTGTTCTCTCTCATGTGTCTCATGATCAAATTGTATATCTCTTCACCAAATCTATAATACAGGCTGGTCATGCTTATTTAGTTGGCAATTTGATGCTTGTTGATTCTCAGCATCAATTGTAGGGAGGATGTGAATAGAAAGATATCTCTTGATTTGGTGATCATCGCGAAGATCATGGCTGATATTACATACCATGAATAGTCAGTGATAAATTCCATTACAGCTGATTATATATATCATGTATAACATATTGCATATGCCAAATATAGCTGACAAGATGTGTGTTTAAGGGTTCTTACCCTCGTAAATGAGGAAGCACTCAGAAAGTTTCTCCCTTCAAAAATTTTTCTTTGTTATCCATCTCTATTCTCTTCTTGTTATTATCAAAGTTCTGCTAAAATTATCACTACAGAAATTTTGGCTCCGTGTTTTGCCCAAGTTATGGGCGTCCATGTTCGGTAGAATATAAAAAAGAAAGGCACAAAGAATCCACTAACCAAAAAAGGTAGGATTACAGATTACAGCCATCACAAGCAAAAGAAGACAAATTCAAACTCATAAGCAGCACACAAGATTAATTTTGGCCTTGGGAATAACAATAACACACATGAGACTGACTTCACTTTCTTCAAAATGACATAAATGATTAGAAAAATAGATCCCCATGATACCGAAAAGACTCTTACAAGATACTTTACGGAACTTATGATGGATCATACAACTACTCCAATTCATGGTCTGCAATAAAAAGCTTCCTTTTCAAAGGGTGTAATTCCCAGAAAATCCGTAGTTGGCATGATATGACCTTCTATTTCTTGTCATAATTTGCTTTGCATGATCTTCTGCCCCTGTTCCCTTAGCATAGATGCTATCTTAAGTCCCACCATCTTCGCTGCCAAAGGAGATCCCCCCAACTTGGGAGCTATTTGCTTGACAACCGATTTCAGTATTGGAAGATCTCTCGGGTTCACACCTCTAGACGCCCATTGTTCGAACAATCTCCAATAGTCCTGGCCTTCTATGCCCTTCAAGTTTATTGTTTTCATCTCCATCATCTCTCCTATGTTTTGATCACATGTTGTCAGTATAATTCTGCTTCCCTTTTTCCCGAACTTAAATGATGGCCACAGGGTTTCCCACCCAGCAATTATCTGATCACTCCTTATGCCATCAAAGACGACCAAAAACTTCTTCTCCATAAGCACTTGATTAAGAATTCCTTGAATGGTATCCAAGTTTATTAGTCTATGTAGATCATGAGGTCTCTGGATACAAGCAGACTCTATGATCTCGATCATGAGTCTTTTCACATTAAATTCATCAGAAACACAGAGCCATACCTTGATATCAAAATGCCCCTGTATATTTCTATCATTGTAGACACAGCGAGCAAGAGTAGTTTTTCCAACACCATGAATGCCAACTATGGAAACAACAGCAAAGTTCACATCGTTACCGCATACGTAACTGTTACCTGTCGCCAACAAAAAATTCACCATATCATTTCTCTCATTATCGCGGCCAACTACGTTGGATTCGATCGGCATGGAGGTTGTCTGTTGCCCCCCAAGCATTTCACGATGCTTCCTTACAACTAGATCTAATTCAACCAGTTTGAGGAAATTACCCATCTCAGCAGCAACTTTTCCAAATCTGTTCAAGACATCGTTCAATTCATCCAGGTACCGATCATGAAAAAAGAGACGTTTAACAATTGTACCTGTTGATTTGGTAAATCCACGAGGACGAGCAGGCTCTTCTCTTTCTCCGGCGACGTTGCAACTGAACTTGTTCAGCACATTCTCGGCAGCTTTAGCCGCATCCATGAGTTCCAACATCCAGTGTTGCAAGGCAGGGTTGGTGATTTGCAGCCTGCAAGCTGAATAGATGGCAGCTTGAATCTTCTTAAGATCTTCTGCAAGAGTTTTCAGCTTGCGCTTGACACCCTTCTGATACTTGATTTGCTTCTTGACGAGGGATACAACCTGGTCGGCCAACTTAGAGATGACATTAACTGCAAACCATCCTGCAACTACTAGTTCTAGGCCCGTCATGGAGGTATACTGTCTTAAGTTCTCACAGAAAGAAAGACTGCTTAGAGAGCTTAGAGTTTTCTCGATATAAAAACGAAAGTAAGAAAGAGAAGAGTACTAAATCTGACAAGATGCAGAACTTCCAAAGACTATATATAGAGCCTTGTTTCAGAAGTCTAGAGATACATTAAAGAGATGGGAGATTTTAAGAAGGCATTGTAAGATTTCTTAATGAGCTCATTTGGCCTAAATGAGCACTTGATCTATTGGAAAGGAAGCTTCGTGATCAGGACAGGCAGCGGGAGACTACTAAATCAAGTTGACTTGAGGGGCTATCGCTTGACTCTACTTGGCAAAGCGCAGAAGTCATTGTTTTATATTTATTAGAATGGATGCCTAATTGATGGCATTTCGTCAACTTAGTCTTCTTTTTTTTTTTTAATTTTTAAATAAACATACCTAACAACAGGAGATTGTGGTAGATAGGGTTGTCAACGGGGCGACTAACGAGCCCGAGCCCGAGCTCAAAATGAGGCACGTTTAAATCCGAGCCCGAGCCCGAGCAGCTCACGAGCCCAAATGAGGGCTGAGTCTAATTAACAATTTAATTGGATCCCAATTAACCTTGGACCCAACCCAATTAAATTTTATTTGGCTTAATCAATTTAAATCTCAATCTGATTGGACCTAGTTGGATTTAGATCAGACCCATCCAAGCTAACCCAAATCCATTTAATTTCTTTAAATTGGATTGGTTCAGGTTCGAACTCAACCGGTTAACCCGAAGCCAACTCGTTAACCCATTTTCTCCTCCTCTTCCTTTTTATTTTCTTCTCCTTTCTTTTCGGTTTCTCCATAATGTTCCAGCGACTCAGCGAGGCCCTTTTTCTTCTTTGGTTCTCCCTTTCTCCCCCTTTCTTTTCCTCTCTTTGCCGACTCCTCCACCGGCGACAAAGGAGGGGAGGAGAAGCCCTCCTCCACCGGCGAATCAGGGGAGGGGTGGAGGACGGCCGGCGGTGCCCGTACTGTAAGTATGCGAAGGTCCGCAGCAAATGAGAAGCGCTTCTCCAGTGCCAGCGTCGGCGGTGCCTCAGCCCCTTCGCTGCGACCCCGACACCATCCTAAACTCCGGCGGTCACCGCCGACGATCTCAATGCCTTAGAGTTTCTCGTAGGGTCGTTCGATGGAGTGGCGACACCGGCGATCGGCGTCGGCTTCGGTGGTGGGATTACTGGATTAGTTTTCCCTTTATTTGCTCAACTATGCATCAAGACCCAAGAAGCATCTGACGTTGTGGATTTTGACAAGCTTTCCGTATGATGCATTATATTTTTGGTAGAAGTTGGCAGGACCGAATTCTCGAAGGCGGTGATCGGATCTCGGCCCTCTTTCCCGACTCCCAGCATCTTGACGTCGAACCCTCTGTTCTAAGTTATGATTAATTTTTAGTTTGCTCACAATAACATCTGAATGAGCATGAATGAAGCAAACTAATAGTTTACCTCTGTTCTCCCTTTCTCCCCCTTCTATCTTTCCTACTCTGTTCTCTTCTTCTTCTTTTCTTTCTTTCTTTCTTTCTTTCTTTCCTTTGTTCTTCTCTCCGATGAGGCAACGACGAATCGAGCTCGGGGATGGGGCGGGCTCGGGCTCGGGCTCGGGCTCGGGCTCGGGCATTACGAGCTCAAGCTTGAATCGGGCTGTGCCAAATGATCCCGAGCCCGAGCCCAATATAAGCTCGGTACCGAGCCCAAGCCTGAGATTTTGTGAAACGAGCCGAGCCGAGCCCGCGGAGGCTCGGGCTTGGCTCGGCTCGTTAACAGCCCTAGTGGTAGACTAGAGGTCATCGACATAGGCATTAAATAAACAGCTCCATGGTGATTTCCTACTCGTGCTCAATTTGACAAAGTAGATGTTATCTCAGATTAGGGGAGGCAATCAGGATAGGTTGGATGCAGGTCGGCTCAAAAAGTCATCAACCCAAATTCGACCTGTTTATTAAACAGGTCAAAATTTCAAGTCTAAATCTGACATGTTTATTAAACAGTTAACCTGACCCAACCCACATAATTCGTTTGTTTTGACCTTACTTCTCACATGAATATCAATTTCCTGATACTCAATATTTTGTAATCATCAAAAAGGGAGAGATTGTTTTGACTCTAGTGTGATTTTGATGAGTACAAAGCCATGGAGGTCATATGGAAGTACAAATGTCATTAATTCAATTGATCTAGTACATAAGTGAGAAAGGAAGAAAGATTTGATACATCCTTGATACGCTTTGCTTGATACATTTAAAAAAATTTTCAAGAATACATCTAAAAACAAATTATATTGGAAGAACTTGAGGAAAGAATTAGTTTACAGTTTAATATACTTTAGAGTCAAGTTCTCTTGATTGAAGCTTAATTCTGTCATTTACATGCTAAACTTTAATGTGCCAAACATCCTAAGAAAAAAGAAATGATTTGCAATGTTGTTACTTCATGATTATATGTTTTAAGTGCAAATCTAACTTTGAAGTGCAGAATTTCAGGATTGGAGTCGATCCCAGAAAGTTTGGAGCCGACTCTGACACATTTGGCACAGGCCTCGGATCGACCCCAAAAAATTTGGCATAGTACTCGGGTCGACCCCGACAGTCAAGACAGAAGCTTGATCCTTCAGCATCCAGAACTCAAGTCGATCCCATCAAAACTCAGGTCGACCCCGACCAGCATCAACAGAAATTTGCTCTCTGGAACCTCTGTCAGAGCCGACTCCACCAAAGCTCGAGTCGACCCTAGACAAACTTGAGTCGACCCCATCAAAACACGGGTCGACCCCAACCAGCATCTACAGGATTTTGCTCTCTGGAACTTCTGCTAGATCCGACCCCATCAGAATTTAAGTCGACCCCAACTCGACTGACAGCCTGACGGCTAGTTCTATAGAAGTACTTTTTAAGGCTCCAACGACTATAAACGACTAGTTTCTTCAATCCAACGGCTAGTAACTGATATTTGGAGGTTGGAGAAGTATTTAAGAGCCACTATTCATTAGAAAAAAGTATCTTGGTGAGAATTTAAGTGTGCATTCAAGAGAAAGAGCAAATCCAAGAGAGTTCGATTATTGCTTCAGTTCAAATTCAAAAAGAAGTGTGTTGAGCAGAAATACAAGTGCCTTCAAGAGATCAACCATCCATTAAAGTGTGAAGCAATCTCAGCAAAGAAGAGAAGCGCATCTTCAAAGCGATAATTATTTTCTTATCTCTTTTTTTAGTACATATTTGTGTAACTTGCTCATTTAGGAGCTTTAAATTTCTTTTCTTTCATTCCTTGTAAGGTTTGTTGGTGAGCCCGTAAAACCAACGTTTAAGTTTGTTGGTAAGCCCGTAAAATCAACGTTTAGGTTTGTTGGTGATCCCGTAAAACTAATTGTAAGGGTTATTGGATTGTGAGCCCGGAAAAACAATCCAACAATAATCCGAGGGGTTATAGTAAATTTCCAAGGGAGCGCTTAGAGAGTGGACGTAGGTGCCTTGGAGTGCACCAAACCACTATACATGATTGTCTTTGCATTGTGCTTCTTGTTTTACGTTCTTCATTATATTGAGTAGTTGCTCTACCTCGAATTCTTAAAGTAACTTAATCATAGTTGCCTAGATATTAATCTCTCTTGCTTCCACCGCACCTATATAATTCACATAGGCCAAACTCTATACTCACTTAAGAATTAATTTGAAGCCATAAAATTGAGAAAACCTAATTCACCCCCTCTCTTGGGTTGTCACCTTGGGCAACAAGTGGTATCAGAGCAGGTGCTTTCTTGTCATTTATAGTCTTAACCGACTGGAGCCAAAGATCATGGCAACCCCGCATAATGTTTGCTAATTATTTTTAGCAAACAATGGAAGTTTGTTTATTTTCATTCTAGCTTTCCATTGAAAAAAAAAAAAAAATAAAAAATAAAAAAAAGATAGATTAAAGCTAGAATGAAAATCTGAAACATCATGTGTAGAAGAAGAGCTGCATCATTTTACAAATCCATGCTTCATGGCACATGAAGATGAGATACATAAGATACATGTTGAAACTGAAAATAATTTTACACTTGATGAACTTCATGATGCCTTTTCTAATTTGTATTTAAAACATAAGAAACTTATTCGTAAGAACAAGAACTTAAAGAATGGAAATCAAATCCTGATAGATGAAAAACTGAAACTAACTAATAAAACTGAAATCTTAATTAAAAAAAATAAAGAACTAAATCAGAGAAATCAACTTCTCACTGAAAGCCATGATAAACTTAAGAAGAACAATGAATTGCTTTCAGAAGATAATGAAAAATTAACTAAAAAAGTTGATAACTTGAAATCTATTGTTGAGAGATTCACTCTCAGCTCCGAAAAACTGAATTTAATGATAGAAAATTTAAGAGCTGTATATGACAAAGCTGGATTGGAATATCAACCTTGGTACACCCAAAAATCTTTAAAATATATGTTTGTTAAATTCTCCACTGTCCATCCTAAAATAGATTCTTATAAATCTGATGAACAGAAATAAAAATCAATTAAAATCTTCTCTGTTCATCCTAAAACAGTTTTTCATAAATCTGGTGAAACTAATAAACAGAAATAGAAAACTGAAAATTCATTATTTATTTATGTGAAATCTATGTTGTTTAAATTTAACAAGAGTATGCAAAAGTATATTACTTATAATCCTAAAACCTGCAAACTAATAAACAAAATAGCAATTAAGAAAATACGAGTTCCAAAAGGAATAATTATTGCTAACCTGCAAGGACCTAAAAGAGCTTGGATTCCTAAGTTAAAAATCTGATTATTTTTCAGCAGAAAGATGTTATCTGGACAATGGGTGTTCTAGACACATATTAAAGAATGAAACTTAAAATGTGATTAAAAAATATAATTAAAATGAAAGAAATATATTCAAATCACTCTATCTTTCTATGTTATACTTTATTATTGATGGATAATTTGCTAATACTTAATATGTATTTTTAGAATAACTCTTTGAATTCTCTAGATGCTTGATTTTGAATTGTTTTTATATCCATAGCATCATCTTCTATTGATCATAGATATATGAATGTGTACTTGGTATACTCTTGAAAAATATACTCTATGATACTAAGATTAAAGAAACTTGTTTTGGCATATAAAATTAATTCATGCTAGTATGGACTTGATTTCAAAAGACATTGTCATTGGTTTACTAGATTAATTTTTGCAAGGTCAAAGTTTGCTATACATGTCATCTAGAAATACAGACTAGAATCATTTCTAAATCTGAAAATATTGTTTCCACCTTTTAGTCATTGAAAATTCTCCACAAAAACTTATTTGGATCTCTAAGATTGTGAACCTAGGAGATAAATTGCTTGATTTTGTAATTATGGATGATTTCTCAAAGTTAACGTTAGTTTTGTTCTTGGCACTTAAATTGAAATATTTTCTACATTAGCACAAACTTACAAAATGTTTCAAATGAAAAAGGTTTGCAAACTATGAAAATAAAGAAGTATCATGGCACAGTTTTGAAAATCAATTTCTTGTTAAGTTTTGCACAGAAAATGGCATTGAATATAATTATATCTGCACCAAGAACATCGTTGCATATTGGGTTTATAAAAAGTAAAAATAGAACATTAGAAAAAATGAGATGGACAATACTATGTGCTAGTAATTTGCCTAATTGATTATGTTTATAGCTATCATCACAGCTTCTCATACTATAAGGTTTCTATTAGAATTTTTTTTTTAGAAAACCCCTTATGAACTCATGAAAAAAACAGAAAATCAAAAGTTGCATACTTTCATGTTTTTTAGTTATACATGTTATGTTCTCAACAATGAAAAATATGCTAAATCTGATAAAAATGTCTGTTTTTGGATATTACTCATCAAGCAAAGCATATTGAGTATTCAAATAAATAGAACTCTAATTATAGAAGAATTAATTCATATTGTTTTTGATGAGACTAATAATCCTTCATCAAGGAAGGATATAGATGTTATTGTTGATACAGGTGAACTTGGTAAAGGACTTAGAGTTTTACCCCTAAAAAATTGCTCTGCATCAGAAAATGATCAAGGAGAAGATCAATTTCAGCAAGGTAAACATATTGAATGTAAGCAATTGATCATCCTAAAGGTATAATCATTTAATGATCATTCTCAAGACACTAAAATCAGATCTTATGATTAGTATATAGTTAATTATTTTGTTTGCATGTAACAATCTAAATCTAAAAGACATTAAGAAGAATGAACAGGATGATAATTAATTAAGTTAAACTAAATCATTTTGAAAGGGATAAAATTTTGAAATCTTGTTAAAAAATCTAAAGACTTGTTTATAATTGGAACAAAATTAAGTTTTTCAGAAATGTACATAATGAAGAAGAATTGGTGATTACTAAAAGATTCAATCAAAAAAAAATGAAATAGATCTTGATAAAATTTTTGCATGATTAGAAGCCAAAGATCATCATTTTCATTTGACGGCTTTATGAGCCTTGTATTTTGGCAAATGAATGTGTAGAATGCACTTCTGTATGGTTATATTATTGAAGAAGTTTTATGTAAAAATAACCATCTATATTTCAAAAATATTTATTACAAATATCATAAAGCACTATTTGATTTAGAACAAGCATCAAGAGCATGATATGAAAGTTTAAGTAACTTTTTGATAGAAAGTAGTATTGATAAAACTATGTATCAAAAAGAAAATCCTGATATCGTAATTGCTCAAGTATATATTGATGACATTATTTGTGGTGCTACTATTGAAGTTTTATGTGAAGTTTTTACTAAGCTCATGCAAGGTGAGTTCGAAATGAGTAAAATGGATGAACTAACATTTCCTCTTGAACTCCAAATTAAGATAAATAAAAAGGGGGATCTTCATTGGCCAAAGTAAGTTCACAAGAATATTCTTATAGAAGTTTGGCACAAAGAAAGGTATGTCTATGATCCCATCTTGTAGAGTTTGAAAATGATGAACAAGGTAATTCTATTGTTTGAAACTGTTGAGGATGATAATGTTATTTTGATGATTAACACAACCATTGAGGCCATATCAAATTAGAAATGCAAATTAACTCGATACATCATTGATAAATGTCATACCCTCGATACATTCACGATATATTAGGAATATATGGTCAAAACCACTCTCAAGAATTGATAACGAGATAAAATTTGTAATAGAGAATGGTAGAAAGCTCAAGAATCCATTTTGGCAAAGTTTCACGTTAAAAATACCTAAAAGGGCAATTCGGTAATTTCTGCTATTAAGGGTATGAAACTCTATTGTGCCATGCATCGTAATTTGCTTGGAATATCATATTATTGTTTCAATGTGCATAACTAACCTTCAAAGTGCAAAAAAACATGGTTAGAGTCGACCCCAATTAGTTTGGAGTCGACCCCGATACATTTGGTACGTCTTGGAATGAAGTGGCACGCCTTTGGAACACTTGGTACATAGTAGGAGTCGACCCTAGAGGAGATGGAGTCGACCCAGGCACATTTTGGAAACATTCTGGCACATAAGCAGGTTTCAGACAGGTTAAACAAGTTTTAAACAGGTTAAATGGGTTAAATCACAACCCGACGCAATTATTAAATGGGTCAAAACAGGTTAAACAAGTCAAAAATTTAAATCTGAACCCAACCCTTTTAATAAATAGGTTTAAATGGGTTGACCCATTTACGACCTAAATGGTTGAAAGCTTGGCTGGACGATCTCTTTCCAAAGGTACAGCAACCCAACTTAGCCTGATCCTCCACTATTGAGCATGATCGCAGGAGGCTTGACCCACATAATCCGTTTGTTAAACAAGTTAAACGAGTTTAAAAGAGTTAAATTGATTTAAACAGGTTAAGCAAGTTAAGCAGGTCGGGTAAAATAGGTCCGACATAGGTTAAGCAGGTTTCAAACAGGTTAAACAAGAAATCTTAGGTCGAAACAAGAAATGAGTATTTTTTACTATATTTCATCTTTCTCTTATGACCATTCTAGGGTCAATTCGGCTGATCTTAGGGTCGACTCTGCACTCTGGTTTATCTTGAGACTGTTCTCGAGTCAACATGGGTTATTAGGGTGGACTCATGGAGACGTGCGAGTCCTCTCCAGCATGTCGGAGTCGACTCAAGTAGTGCTGGGATCGGCTCACTGGTCTTTGGGTTGACTCCTAAAACCATCCAAAGTCTTGGCTTTTTACCTATGCTCGTGGTTATTTAGGGGTCAGCTCCTATTGTCTTAGGGTCGACTCATCTACTCCAAAACTTCAATAAAACTTATAAAATATTCTCCAACTTAAGCAATTTTAATTAATTGCTTCTCCAACCAATCAAGTTATTTAGGGATTGTTTTTGCATCCTGCACACAACCTTAAGTACTCTGCAAGCACACAATTAGTAGGCTTATGCTCAAATGTTTTGTATTTATCAAAATCAAACCTTTGGGTCAACAAAAAGTCTATTTCTCATGTTATTTTGAACTATAGCATGGTGTTGTAGGTTTGGATATTGGAAGACACAGAAATAAAAAGAAAGAAAGGGTGATTAGATCAATGAAGTTATGCTTCAAAGATCAACATACAAGTAGAAAAAAAAAACTAGATTGAATAATCCTTTACTTGGTAAAAAAAAATTTAAAAAGTATTTTATTAATATCTCAAAGGTTGCTCCTTGCAATGTATTATGTATACGTTTGTAGAATATAGTATCCTAACCCTAATTCAAGTATTAAATCGATATAGAATCATACTCAAAATAGAACTCAACAATATGAAAATATACTACAATTATTTTATTACAAACATGGAAAATCAACTAAAATATGATATTGTCCCTAATGAAAAATTTATAAAAAAATATATAGAAAACTTTAGGTCTTCACATTAGAAGCATAATGTCCGACCTTGTGCATTTTGAATTGGCTGCAAAATTTAATTCTAAATCATTTCTGATGCTACGGTACTCTTAGAAATAGTAGAATTACCTTCTATAGAAACTTAGCAGATAGCTTTAGCATCCTGTAGCATCAATATTTGTCAACTTCTTTGCAACTTCTTTTCCATCACTGGAGCACAATGATGTGCCTCTACTATTCACCAACAATCCTTTATTACTAATTTGTCCTGAATGCTTTGACGTAAACCTCCAATATATCTTGAAACTAAATGTTCTTCAAATTTAGCGAAATCATTCCAGATGACTAATTCATATCAACTAAGTTGCTTCCTTGCCTTAAATTTTGCAATCCATGATATAGAGTATGAATATGCTTATTTAAGGAAGGAACTCACCATGCTTCTTCTTTTTCATCTTTTTCCAATCAATGATTTTTAGCTTACCGCCATGCTCCTGCTTGATTGTCAATTGGCACCACCATGCAGCACTCCTGCCTCACAATTGTGTTGCCGCCAGTAGTACTTTCTTATTTAGAGCCTCTTTGAACTTAAGAATTTTCTCGATCATATAGAGACAATCTAGAAACTCCTCCGCAGTCAGGCTTGCTGAGAACTCAGG
Organism: Phoenix dactylifera; assembly: GCF_009389715.1. Classification (NCBI taxonomy): domain Eukaryota; kingdom Viridiplantae; phylum Streptophyta; class Magnoliopsida; order Arecales; family Arecaceae; genus Phoenix; species Phoenix dactylifera. The sequence continues at coordinate 782,273 of NW_024067724.1, read as the reverse complement.
TAGGTCGATTTTAACGTCCTGCTCCCATTGCCTTAAATCCCTGCCAAAGGTCAGCTTCCCATCCAATGCATGATGATGGTACTAAGAAATGGAATCCTAGAATGGCCCCTTACATCTCTGCAAAGCGTAAAGGTATTCATATTACAAATCTCACTAGAACTGCTCGTTTTTTATCAGATTATTCGCAAGGGCCAACTTGATCCTCTTCCCCAGGGATCCCAGATGAGGGAACCCTAGGAGAGCCGCCGACTCCAACTATCGTCCATGTACGATCCATACTAGATCTGACCAACTGCCCATCCTACCTCCTCAAGTGCGTTCTACACGTTGTTTAAATTAATATTATTGCTAACAAATAATGATAAAAGGACTGCATTAATTTTATATTTTATTTGGCACAGATTATCGTAAATCAGAGTTTAAATGTGCATTTGGTCGACTTCGAACCTGATCATACTGAAGCATAATTGAATCTGGCTAACACTTCACTCGAGCGACACTTGGCAGTCGTTCGGAGGCAACGCAAGATGGATCCGCTAAAGGCCTACTTTCATCATCCGAGAGGATCCAAAAACCCGCAGCGGATCAGTGATCTGATCTCCCGCATCCCCTCATCCAGATTTCATCCGCCTCACGCGTCTCCCAGCCATCCAGATTTTCAGCCATCCACGTTTCAAAGCTTCCGTGATCCATTCCCAGCATCCCGATCACCTCCCAGCCGCCTCTTCCGCCCGTCCAACTTCCGTTTCAACATTTTTCCAGCATCACAGCCGGAACTCGCGTCCGAGCATCCCGCGTCCATTGCTCCCGGATCCGCATCCCAGCTCTACCCCGCCGTCCGCTCCTCCCGCAGTACCCGAGATCAGCGTCCACGATCCTCTTGCAACGATCTCCCAGCATCCGCGATCAGCTCCTGGGCGTCTCTGTGCATCCATTGGAAGAAGATCGGGATTCATGCCAAGCCTCCACACCTCAGCTTCCTTCCGTGTCCCATCCACCTCCCAGATTTGATGAACCCGCATCCCTTGCTTCCGGATCCGCGTCTCAGCCTTCCTCTCAGCCGAGCCCAACGCCCATTCATCCGCCTCTTCCAGATTAGCAAGCAATCAGCCTCCGTGAACAGAGCTCCTCAGCGGTCCGTGATTCTTCCATTTCCACGTGCATTCAGCCCAGCGTCCGCTCTCAGCGTCGGAGCCGGCCGCAATCACCTCCCAGCCCCATTCCTCCGCCCTAATCTTCTCACGCAGAAGATTATGTCCGCTTGATAGGTCGGGAAAGCTATAAAAAGGAGATGGGGGATCGGTTCAAGGGAGGCTCATTTTGGGGGAGAAGAAGAGGAAGAACAGAGGAGGCGGGGGCTGCTGCGGTTGAAGGAAGGAAACAGAGGAGGAGCTCCAGCCGTTTGGGAAGGAAAGAAAAAAAAGAGAGAGAGGAAACAGGGGATGCCCTGTTTCCGAAAAGAATAAAAAAAAAATGGTGAGGCTGATTTTTGTAATGGAAAGCTAATTCCTTTAGCAAAGGGTGATGGATGAACCCTTGTCATGTTGCTTTCTTCAAGTACACTCTCAACTTTTATTCTAATTGATTTATATCTATTGGTATATTTTGGATTCTTGCGTATTTAATTTATTAGATAGATCTTGTATGGTTTATATATATTGATGCATGGATTGTTTCAATATTTGATTTGTCGTAGACGTAACCGGCACGATAAATACTTGAATGTTGAATTCATGTTTTCAGATTATATACTCCATGATTAGAACTATTCTATCAAATTAATCCTTAATCAAGAAATCGCCGAGTTTATTTGTTGAAGATAATATGGTCAAGGGGGATTTCGGATCCCTAGCCTTCTCTATATTCTTGAACGTTGTTTAATTACCTATTATTCTCTGCTTTTAATTTCTGAAGATCAACTAAAAATTACATCTAAAAATTACGCTAATAATCCATAGATCGTTCCCTGAGGAATCGACCTCGGACTTCCGAGTTATACTACTTGTGCGATTCTCCTGCACTTGGGAGAACAGTTCTACTTTTGCACCAAGTTTTTGGCGTCGTTGCCGGAGAACGGCTGAGTTATTAGTATAATTTTATATTTAATTTTTACCTTAGTAGTTAGTATTTTTCTTTTGAAAAAAAAAATAAATTAAATCTTTACTACTATTTTTAATTCCCTGCATAGTTTGCATCAAACTCTGATATCATAGAAATTAGCCGTCTGATTGGACTCAAATTTGGTCAGATGGTGCAAGACATATTTTTCAATAATCCGAACGGTCTGATTGACATTATGAGACTTTTAAGACCATTAGATGAATACGAAACCTTACTGCTTTCTGTTTTGAATTTTCTGCATTTAATTTTTTTTTAGAATCAGAATTTTATTGTTATCATATCTCATTAACCCTTGTTGCTAATTGAAAATTTAAGAAAAAAAACTTTAAGAAAAGATCAAGGGTGATTATTCAAAAATTAAAAAAAAAAGAGGAAAAACCTAAAATTTCAAATTTCAAATTTCAGAATTCAAATTTCAAACTTCAACTCATAAAATTTTAAAAAAATAAATAATTTGCTTGATCACCTATTCAATGAAATTTAATGTCATGTCATAAAACATTAAAAAAAAAATCTCTTGATTGTTGCATATAGTATAAGGCATCAGCATAAAATATTCTAAGGGCTGAACCCATTTAAAAAGATAAGGTCGAGATTTCATCACTCGTCCTTAGCCCAAAAATCACCCCAGAGCATAAATATCCTAAGCTTAACTAAAATCAACTAGACGTTGGCCCCTAAGGACATTCGAGCTCAATAGGATGAAGACCACCGAAAGTTGCACTAATTTCGCTCTGTGGCTTAGTTGATGTCTAGGCAAGCTTTGTCCCTATAAGGAAGACAGTTCATCTGTTCGAGGCAAGTGGATTTTAAGTGGGACATTTGCGAACGTATCGTGACTCCTCCACTTACCTGGGAGCTTACCTGGTCAACTCGGTTCATTAGACCGGATTGGAGGCTTAGGTGCCCTCTTCAAACCAGTTAGGAGCTGTCTAGAAATTTAAGAAAAATATTAGAAATTGAGGTGTAATGTTTTGTTGCATGTTTGATTGTGAATAGATTTTTGTTTTAGGGTGTCGTTTTAGGGTATCTTTAGTTGGTACTTATATTTATTTTTTTTAAAAAAAAGAAAAAAAAAGAGAGGAAAATATTTTGCATGCTAAAGTGGAATAGGGACGACACCGGTCGATTAAGTCGTACAACTTTAGATCATCCCTTAGGACATACCCCTGAAATTCCTTCGCAGTATCTCACACCTTGTGAGATGGCTGATTTAAATGAAGATGCGGGGAGTCACCACAATCGAGAACGACAACCCCATGTTATGACTCTAAGACAATACCTACAACCGGCTAGGACTAGTCAGCCTTCATGCATAATTTTTTCTGATAATGTAGGACATTTTGACATCAAACCCGGGGTAATTCAATTGCTGCCCAAGTTTCACGGGTTAGAGTCCGAAAGTCCGTATCTTCATTTAAAGGACTTTGAAGAATTGAGCATTACATTTTAGAGTGCCAAACGTCACCGAGGATGTCCTCAAGTTGACATTGTTCCCTTTCTCTCTAAAGGATAAGGCCAAAACATGGATAAACTCCTTGCGACCTAGATCAATAAGAACTTGGCAAGATATGCAGAGAGAATTTTTAAAGAAGTTCTTTCCCACACAAAGGACCAACTTTTTGAAAAGACATATCAGCAATTTCCAACAAAAAGATAATGAAACATTTTATGAATGTTGGGAAAGATTTAAAGACCTTCTCTCATGCCCTCATCACGGGTTCGAAACCTGGAGAACCATTAGCTTCTTTTATGAAGGTTTATCTCCACAGTTGAAACAGTTTGTAGAGACCATGTGCAATGGTAGATTTTTAGAAAAACACCCTGATGAGGCGTGGGAATATTTGGATTCCCTTGCTGAGACTGCCCAACTTTGAGATAATGGGGATAGAAACACCAAGTCTTTACCTAAGCCTACTAGCTCTGTACAGGGAGGCCTTTACAACCTCAGAACTGAGGATGATCTTCATGCTAAAATGGCAGCCCTTACTAGGAAGGTAGAAGAAATTGAGCTTAGGAAGGTTGAGCCTGTCAAGACTATAGAGCTTAGAAACGAGTGCTGTGGTATCTGCGATATGTCGGGTCATACCACTACAGATTGCCCCACCATACCGGCATGCAAAGAAGTCTTGCACGATCAAGCAAATGCTATGAACTCCTACCAAAAGCCTTATAGCGATCAATACTCGAATACCTATAACCCTGGTTGGAAGAATCATCCAAATTTTAGGTGGAGAAATGATCATCCTCAACAGTCACACCATTCAGCTCCTCCACCTGCACATCCTACTTTTGCATCACCACCCTCTCAAAAGCCAAATATCGAGGATACCTTGCAATCCATACAAACTTTTCTACAAGGTCAAGCTAATATCAATGCTCAAAATACTCGAAATTTTGAAGACATAAGGAACCAATTGTCAATGTTGACTACCGTCCTAAGTACTCAAGAGAAGGATAAGCTTCCAGCTCAACCCCAACCTAACCCACAAGTGCACGGTAGTAATAATACGGCTCCTTCTAGTTCGCATACAGAACATGCAAAGAGCATCATGACTTTGCGTAATGAAAAAGTCATTAATCAGACCGTCCCATTGAGACCGCAGGTCACTTCTAATTCTGATGCTCCGAAAGCCGATGAAAGGGACAAAGAAAAAATTGAGGTCCCAACTTCTACCGAGAAAGTTGAATGTCCTTTTCCTCCACCTTTTCCACAATGGTTAAAGCCGTTGCAAAAGCTCGAACCTAATTCTGAAATTCTTGAGCTTTTTAAGCAAGTAAAGATCAACATACCTCTTCTTGATGCAATCAAACAAGTACCCTCATATGCCAAATTTTTGAAGGACTTGTGTACTGTCAAGTGTCGATTAAATATTAAGAAGAAGGCATTTTTAACTGAAAATGTGAGTGCTATTTTGCAGCACAACATTCTTCCTAAATATAAAGATCCAGGTTGCCCAACTATCTCATGCATCATAGGCGACTTTACGATAGAGCGAGCATTGTTAGATTTAAGAGCGAGTGTAAATTTGTTGCCATATTCTGTATATGAGCAACTTGGTTTAGGTGAGTTGAAGCCAACCTCCGTCACTTTGCAATTAGCTGACAGGTCAGTTAAAATTCCAAAGGAGATTATCGAGGATGTATTAGTCCAAGTAGACAAGTTCTACTTTCCTGTCGATTTTATCGTATTGGACACACATCCGGCTTCGAACTTGCAATCTCAGATTCCGGTCATTTTAGGACGTCCATTCCTTACAACTTCTAATGCATTGATTAATTGTAGGAATGGCGTCATGAAGCTTTCTTTTGGTAACATGACCTTATAACTGAACATTTTTAATGTGTGCAAACAACCCAATGATCCCGAGAGAGTAAAGAGATTGATTGGGTTGAAACCATTGCAGAAGAATATTTGTTAGCTAAAGCAATTAACGACCCATCCGATGATAGCTTAATTGATTGGTATCCTAATGGAACCAATGATGATTTGACAGTCACACCTATTGTGGATAATCTGGATATTAAGATGGTTACTGGGTGGAGACCAAAAGTAGGAGAATTTGAGAAGTTGTCGCCTCGTGAGGTGAAAATAGTACCATCCCGTGAGCAACCACCCCAGCTCGAATTGAAACCCTTACCAAGGGAACTTAAGTATGTTTTTCTTGAATCCGAAGACACTTTTCCTGTAATCATCTCGTCTGGACTTATTATACCCAAGAAAAAAAATTAGTTGGTGTTCTAAAGAATCATAAAGGAGCCTTAGGGTGGTCTATTGCCGACTTGAAGGGAATTAGCCCCTTAATTTGCATGCACCGGATATATTTGGAGGACAATGCCAAAACCACAAGGCAAATGCAATGAAGGTTAAATCCTACAATGAGAGATGTGGTTAAGGTAGAAGTCCTCAAGTTGCTTGACGTGGGTATTATTTATCCAATTTCCGACAGCAAGTGGGTAAGCCCTACTCAAGTCGTTCCTAAGAAGTCGGGTTTGACGGTAGTAGAAAATGAACAAGGTGAACTAGTTCCAACTCGTGTCCCGACGAGTTGGCGCATGTGTGTTGACTACCGAAAGCTGAATTTGGTCACACGAAAGGATCACTTTCCTCTACCCTTCCTAAACCAAGTGTTGGAGAGAGTTGCAGGGCATGATTTCTATTGTTTTCTCGATGGCTATTCGGGATATTATCAAATTGAAATTTCACCAGAAGATCAAGAGAAGACTACCTTCACTTGTCCTTTTGGCACATTTACTTTCCGACGAATGCCATTTGGGTTGTGTAATGCACCTGCAACATTCCAAAGATGCATGCTCAGTATTTTTGAAGACATGAACGAAAAATTTTTAGAAGAGTTCAAGGACGACTTCTCCATTTTTGGCAACTCATTTGATGATTGCCTGTCACATTTACAAGCAGTCTTAGCTCGATGTATAGAAAAGGATTTGATACTGAATTGGGAGAAATGTCATTTCATGGTGCCAAAGGGAATTGTCCTAGGACATATTGTTTCTTCAAAAGGCATGGAAGTAGATAGAGCTAAGATCGATTTAATTGCTAAGCTACCTGCACCCAAGACGGTTAGAGATGTTAGATCATTTTTGGGTCACGCTGGATTTTATAGGAGGTTCATCAAGGACTTTAGTGTCATAGCTCGACCATTATATAACCTCCTATCCCTTGATACACCGTTCAATTGGACTGAAATCTGTCAGGAGGCATTCGAAAAGTTGAAGTCTATGCTTAGCACTGCACCTATCGTGCAGCCACCTGATTGGTCATTACCTTTTGAGATCATATGCGACGCTAGCGATTATGCGATTGGAGCTTTCCTAGGACAACGCAAGGATAATAAGCCGTATGTCATTTGCTATGCAAGCAAAATCTTAAACGATGCTCAAATGAATTACACCACCACCGAGAAGGAATTGCTTGCAGTAGTATTTGCCTTAGACAAATTTCGCTCTTATGTCCTTGGTGCTCCTATTGTTGTCTTCACGGACCATGCAGCACTAAAATATTTGCTGGATAAGAAAGAGGCCAAACCATGCTTAATACGATGGATACTTCTACTCCAAGAATTTGACATAACTATCAAAGATAAAAAGGGAGTAGAGAATGTGGTTGCAGACCATTTATCACGGTTAGTTTTTAATGATTCGGTGCCACAGTTTTCCATCAAAGATACGTTCCCCGAAGAGCAGTTGTTTGCACTTTCTAATATGCCATGGTACGCTGACATTGTAAATTTTCTTGTTACGAATCGGATTCCGGAACATTGGGGTTCGACAGATAGAAAAATTTTTTTGCGCGAAGTTAGAAATTATTACTATGACGAACCCTATTTATTTAAATATTGCAACGATCAAATCTTTAGACGATGCATACCGGATCATGATATACAAAGCGTACTCTCTTTCTGCCATACTGATGCTTGTGGTGGACACTTTGCTTCGAAGAAAACAGCCGCAAAGGTCTTGCAATGTGGTCTCTATTGGCCTACTATGTTCAAAGATGCCCACGAGTTCTGCAGGACATGTGATCCATGTCAACGTATTGAAAGTCTAACTCGTAGGCAATGATGCCTCTTCAACCCATTACTATTATCAAAATTTTCGATTGTTGGGGCATCGATTTTATGGGCCCATTCCCACCGTCTTTTGGATATGAGTACATTTTAGTCGGTGTCGAGTATGTGTCCAAATGGGTAGAAGCTGTCGCTTGTAGGACCAATGATCACAAACCTGTCCTGAAGTCTTTAAAAGAAAATATTTTTTCATGATTTGGGATGCTTAAGGTTATAATTAGTGACGGTGGAAAACACTTTTGTAATAAGCCTTTCGAGACCTTATTGAAAAAGTATGGTGTCACCCATAGAGTTGCTACCCCATATCATCCGCAAACTAGTGGCCAGGTAGAGTTAGCCAATAAGAAGATCAAGCGTATTTTAGAGAAAACGGTGAACCCATCACGGAAAGATTGATCCTTGAAACTATCAGATGCATTATGGGCTTATCGTACTGCATACAAAACCATTCTTGGCATGTCTTCCTACCGGCTAGTCTACGGAAAAGCGTGTCATCTGCCTGTAGAAATAGAACATAAATCGTATTGGGCAATTAGAAAATTGAATTTTGATTTACAAGATGTCGGTCTAGCTAGAAAATTGCAATTGAACGAGCTTAATGAGATTCGCAGAGATGCTTATGACAATGCTAGACTTTGTAAAGAACGAATGAAAATTAGGCACGATAGATCAATTTTAAGAAAATCTTTTAAACCTTCACAAAAAGTTCTTTGTTATGACTCTCGCTTACATCTGTTTCCTGAAAAGTTAAGATCAAGGTGGACAGGTCCTTTCATTGTAAAAACTGTATTTCCACATGGGGCGGTTGAGATTGAGAATCCACAGAATGGTACGATATTTAAGGTGAATGGACACAGACTTAAACCTTTTCTTCAGAATTTTGCAAATGAAGAGGACACCTGTTCCTTGGAGGAGCCTTCTTATAACTGAGCATGGAGGCAAAGGTATATGTATATTAGCTAGAATTATTTTTTTCTTTTATTTCTAGTTTTCTTCTTATTTTGTAGGTCTTATTTTCTAGATATCAGCAGCTCAAGGTATTCCTCTTCTCTCCAATATTATTTTCTCTACTGTCTCTCATATATAGTTTTCTTGTATCTATTACATTGAGGACAATGCAATGTTTAAGTTGGGGGGAGGGAAATATTAAAAAAAAAAAAAAACTTGTTTTTGCATTTGATTTATTACAAATGCACATGTATTTTCATATTGAGTTTGTGCAACTATTAAGGTAAGGAACACATGCATACTATGACTGATCAGAGATCTATTATTAGATCCCCGCACATGTACTTAATGATTATAGGAAGGCCTCAGGAGTTCACATTTGTTTAATGCATTTTTATTAAGCCATATCTGTAAAAAAAGTACGAGTATCCTTGTCCGTACTATAAGGTTCATGATTTGGTTTTCACATAAATATAGAGGTTGAATACCTCGGTACCTCGGCTAGATCATCTAAGTATTTTATGTTCCGACCTTGGTTGACCTATAGTCACGATACAGTCACATTATATGGTTCAGTTTACCTTCTCTATTTTGCAAAAAAAAAATGAGGAGATGACAAGTCTAACCTCGTGGCGTAGTCTGGTTCGAGTAATTAAGCCCGAGGGGTGTTTCACCTAATGCCTTGAGACAACTGAATCAGGAGTCATTGGCCGAAAACTTGCTACATGGACCTTACTAGAGCCTAAAGGGGTTGGACTATTGTAATCGTCATATTTGTTTAAAAATAAAAATAAGCATGAATAAGGTTGGTTGGATTGAACCCAGTGACATGTGGTAATGGCTGGTTTGACTCCATTAATTTGGAACTGTGTGTACTTTGGATGTTTAGCTGGGCTTGATAGCTTCTTCTTTACATACGAACCATTCTTGACGAATGTAGACAACATGTGATATTCTGAAAATTTGATAGATCAGGTTCTAATAAACTGTAGTAAACACTTGCGAACTTGAGTAGTGCACCTAAAATTCAAGCGGTACCATGTTGTGGTGGAGGTATTACTGCTCTAAGAAAGTTCATTCTGTTTATGCATACTACACTTTAGTATTCCCCTTGCTTTGATAGTTGCCAAGCTTGAGAAAAATATATATCACATGTGTATTGACTTAGATTTCATTGTATATCATTTTATGAATGATGTTTGTGGGTAACATTACTGCAAACCCTCACGAGACAACACTCGTCCACTAGGATAACCTAGGAGTTTAACGGCTTGTTGCACGAGCTAAGTGCAATCGTGATGCCCTACGAAAATGGGTACGTATCTTAGTTTTATATCTTTAGCTTCAATAAAAAGTCATAGGTTAGACCACATCTTTTGTGTCCTCATTATCGTTTGCTCGTTAATTACTAGAGACTAGCAATAAGCTAGTTGGGGGGTGTGATGAGAGCACAAAAGTGCGTTCTACACATTGTTTAAATTAATATTATTGCTAACAAATAATGATAAAAGGGTTGCATTAATTTTATATTTTATTTGGCATAGATTATCGTAAATCAGAGTTTAAATGTGCATTTGGTCGACTTCGAACCTGATCATGCTGAAGCATAATTGAATCTGGCCAACACTTCACTCGAGCGACACTTGGCAGCCGTTCGGAGGCAATGCAAGATGGATCCGCTAAAGGCCTAGTTTCATCATCCGAGAGGATCCAAAAATCCGCAGCGGATCAGTGATCTGATCTCCCGCATCCCCTCATCCAGATTTCATCCGCCTCACACGTCTCCCAGCCATCCAGATTTTCAGCCATCCACGTTTCAAAGCTTCCGTGATCCATTCCCAGCATCCCGATCACCTCCCAGCCGCCTCTTCCGCCCGTCCAACTTCCGTTTCAACATTTTTCCAGCATCACAGCCGGAACTCGCGTCCGAGCATCCCACGTCCATTGCTCCCGGATCCGCATCCCAGCTCTACCCCGCCGTCCGCTCCTCCCGCAGTACCCGAGATCAGCGTCCACGATCCTCTTGCAACGATCTCCCAGCATCCGCGATCAGCTCCTGGGCGTCTCTGTGCATCCATTGGAAGAAGATCGGGATTCATGCCAAGCCTCCACACCTCAGCTTCCTTCCGTGTCCCATCCACCTCCCAGATTTGATGAACCCGCATCCCTTGCTTCCGGATCCGCGTCTCAGCCTTCCTCTCAGCCGAGCCCAACGCCCATTCATCCGCCTCTTCCAGATTAGCAAGCAATCAGCCTCCGTGAACAGAGCTCCTTAGCGGTCCGTGATTCTTCCATTTCCACGTGCATTTAGCCCAGCGTCCGTTCTCAGCGTCGGAGCCGGCCGCAATCACCTCCCAGCCCCATTCCTCCGCCCTAATCTTCTCACGCGGAAGATTATGTCCGCTTGATAGGTCGGGAAAGCTATAAAAAGGAGATGGGGGATCGGTTCAAGGGAGGCTCATTTTGGGGGAGAAGAAGAGGAAGAACAGAGGAGGCGGGGGCTGCTGCGGTTGAAGGAAGGAAACAGAGGAGGAGCTCCAGCCGTTTGGGAAGGAAAGAAAAAAAAAAAGAGAGAGAGAGGAAACAAGGGATGCCCTGTTTCCGAAAAGAATAAAAAAAAAATGGTGAGGCTGATTTTTGTAATGGAAAGCTAATTTCTTTAGCAAAGGGTGATGGATGAACCCTTGTCATGTTGCTTTCTTCAAGTACACTCTCAACTTTTATTCTAATTGATTTATATCTATTGGTATATTTTGGATTCTTGCGTATTTAATTTATTAGATAGATCTTGTATGGTTTATATATATTGATGCATGGATTGTTTCAATATTTGATTTGTCGTAGACGTAACCGGCACGATAAATACTTGGATGTTGAATTCATGTTTTCAGATTATATACTCCATGATTAGAACTATTCTATCAAATTAATCCTTAATCAAGAAATCGCCAGAGTTTATTTGTTGAAGATAATATGGTCAAGGGGGATTCCGGATCCCTAGCCTTCTCTATATTCTTGAACGTTGTTTAATTACCTATTATTCTCTGCTTTTAATTTCTGAAGATAAACTAAAAATTACATCTAAAAATTACGCTAATAATCCTTAGATCGTTCCCTGAGGAATCGACCTCGGACTTCCGAGTTATACTACTTGTGCGATTCTCCTACACTTGGGAGAACAGTTCTACTTTTGCACCAATGCACTTGGTTCGATCTCATGGAAAGGGTTGAGCATGTCATCATCCTCCTTGACCTCTTCCATGCATGCGGAGGGTTCAACTGTGTGAGGCTATTGAGTAAGGGCTTTGATTTGACGTCGTATCTTTGTTTCATCGGAAATCGATCTGCTTCTTTGTGCTCTTCCCACCATGGTTGCTTGCATCATTTGCTTCTCTTTCAGAACCATCCAAATTGGATAAAAAATTCATACTCTGATACCCAATCAAACAATGGGAAAAAGGAAGAAGGGGTGATTATATAGATCGTTGAAGTTATACTTTGAAGATCAATACACAAATAAAAGAAAAGTAGATAAAAGAATCCTTCACTTGGTGAAAGAAATTCTCTTGAAAGGAATTTTATTAATATCTCAAAGGTTACGCCTTACAGTGTATTATGTAAATAGTTATAGCACATGATACCTTAACCCTAATTTGGACATTCAACCCAATACAAAACATACTTGAAAAAGGATTCGACAATAAGAAAACATACTAAAATTATTCTATTATAAATATGGAAATGTAGCTAAAATTTGATAATTATCTCTAATGAAATATTTATAACAAAATTTATAATATTATCAAAAAAAATAAGAAAATATGTTGAAACCTATGAATCTCATTCACTTGCATGCTCGCTTATTTGCTTGCTACAGTGTTCGCCCATAAATCTGCTGGCTTTTTCGATGCTTGGTATGGTCTAATTAGGCGTGATACTTATGGGTCGCACTCTATGCTACATCACAAGCTCCTCTTTCTAATACAGTTATTATGCCATTGCTTCTTTAAATGAGTTCATTCAGAATATTAAAGAGAAATCTTGTAGAAGTAACCAAAGGTAGGAGGCGATTTTGAAGTCGTATATTGCTCTTAAGATTTGGTTGGTAATGAATGAATGTATCATCCAAAATATTCATTGTGGTCCTAGATTGATTTTGATGAATGTTGATTCTCTAGCCCAAAACTTTGTTTGTGCAACTCCTTTAAAGTGATCTTTGATAGCAAGGAAAAATTGCAGTTCTTATTTCGCAAATCTCGTATCTTCTCAATTCACTTATTTTTCGTGGGAACTACTACCTTGCTGTTTTCTCAAAGTCAATTTTGATGGTAGTATTCTGAATCAAAGTGAGTTCGAAGACGAAAATTTTGTTATTAGAAGTTCAAGTGATGCATAAGTGACAATATCAATGGTCGAATTATGTGCTGGTTGGGAAAGTTTGTTGTATTCGACGAAGCACCTTAAAGCATCCCATATTATTATTGAATGGGACTCGTTGACAGTGATTAGGTGGTTATCAAACTATCCTAATTTTAAAATTTTCCATCCATTACTATATTAGGGAATGGTTTCTGCTCATCGTTCTTATGAGATGACACATATTTTTAGGGAAGCTAATAACATTGTTGATTGGATGGCAATATATATGGTGAATTATACTAGTACTATTTTGTGAACTGCTGTATCGGACATTTTTATTGATTTTTTATATATTTTATTTTCTGATTCATACGGTTGTATTTTCTCTAGATTGGTACAGATAAAATTCAGTTATACCAAAAAATAAAAGAAAAGAGAAGCTGCATAATACTGTCTTGGCAATTCAGCATTCAACCGACAACCCTATTATACCATGTATTAGGATCTCTCGCATTGATTATTTCTTGGCCAATCACCATGTAGCCAAAGTTGTAGACCTGTTGGTTAATTTGTAGAGGAAAAGAATAAAAGAAGGAAACAAAAAAACAGAGAGAAAATGGCAGTTCGCTCCAGTTTTGCATCAAGCATCATCCCAAAGAATAATATTCTTCCACTATGGAATCCAAAACATGTACCCCTACTCCGAAGACACACCACCAGTTTCTTCCTTCCACTCCAACTCTGGATCGCTCCACGACCGCGGCCTTACACCAAACCTAAAGAACACCACCATCTCCATCGCCTCAAACGCCTTCCACTCATCCAACAGCCCGTTCCAAACCCCGCTAACTATGCAGTAGTTGCTGTTGTACGGCTCCCGGTGGTGCGCCGCATGCTCCGCCCGCGAGACCAGAACTCCGGCGTCCTGCAGCGCCACCACCACCGGCGGCAGCCGGCTCTTCGTCCCGTGGGCCCATGCATGAAACTGCTGGCTCATCATGACGCAGCCCGCGCACGCCCCGACGAATGCATGCACCGCCGCGTCATCGGCGGCGGCGAAGAATTCGATCGGCATGACGGCGAAGGTCACGGCGCGAGAAAGGGCATGCAGGTTGTTGGCGAACTCCCGCCGGGTGATCGTCCACGGCCAGCGGTGGTGCCCTTGGAATGCTTCGATCTGGGGGCCGAAAATCGGCGTCGAGGGGCTGCCGTAGTTGTCGATGGCCCAGTGGTAGACGCCAGTGCCGAGGTCGGCGAGGATGTAGCCGAGGAAGGCGGCGAGGAGGGGTTCGAAGGCGGAGCCGGAGTCGACTGCGGCGGAGACCGACTTGGCTAGGGTGGTGAGCACTGAGGCGAAGCCGGTGGCAACCCATGCACGGTGAGCCCACGTCGAGCGGAGTGAGGAGTAATCATTAGCGGTGGCCGGGGTGGTGGTGGTGATGGGAAGGTGGCGGCGTCGATCGGCGGTCGAAGTTCGAGCTGGCGAGGTTGCGGTGGCACGACACGTTCGAGAGAGGCGTAGGACCTTTGAGAGGTGGCAATGTGGGGTTAGAGCGTACATTTGGTGGGCTGGAAGCTAAGGGAGAGAGAAGGGGTGGGAAGGGATATGAAAAGGGAGGGTAAGAGAGCAAGGAAGTGGTGAGGAGGGGAGGAGGGGACTTCTTGTGGTGGAAAAAGGCGTGTGAGGCGGAAAGTGGTACTGTGGGGGTGTGGTTTGTAGAGAGGGTACGTGGGGAAATGGAAGGCGTAAAGACTGAGGTGGAGCTGTTTGCGTGGGCTAGTGGACGAAGTGTGGAGGTCGTTGAAGCCTCAAGTCCGGGTGGCGACAAGAGACTAGAAATCACGCACATAAGCTGCTTAACAACCACAAACAGGGACGAGCTCTGCCGAAGAAAGTTCGTAGGTGCGAGAAGGGTGTGGAACGTTGTCTCGCTCGGGTGCTTTTTAGCCACCCAAAAATCTCACACAAAAACTTCCTCATGCAGCTAGCCGGGCTGTAACCATCCATTTGAGCCACTGATTAGCAACCTACGCGAGACATTTTGTTAATTATCAATAAAATGATCGATAAAGAAAATATAAAACAGCTCTGTAACCTACTTTATTGGTGATTTGTGTTAATCTAGATTCTAGAAATACTCTCATTTAAGCCTAGCAAGAAAGCTTAAATTTTTATTAGATATTGTCGGGGCTATATATAGGCGGAAGTGGAACGCGTACTAACGCATGGATTTCCATCAAATCAGCAAATTACGTATCGGGGGAAAAGAATTGAGACCACACAACATATGACTTGTACACGTTCATTTGATATGAAGTTCACATGTATCATCACTAGATGCTAAGATCATGCCAATGATTCTAGAATTTTTAAGAATTCATAGTAGATCAATAATGTGGTTTTCCCTTCTCTAGAAGAATATATGTTATTTTTCTGTAGTTTAATATACATAAATAGCATAAATTAAATATAATGATTATGTTTAAAACAGGTAGATATGCTGTCGTTGATTCTATATATACTTATATGCCTGCTAGATTTCTCTCACCATATTGCAAGAGAGATACCACTCAAGAGAGGGGCAATCTAGAGGAGCTTTTTACCTATTGTGCCATGCTTGTTGCATAATATCGTTAAATGTTGCTTTAAAATGTTAAAGGCTTGATTTCCAATTTTGAAACAAATGCCTCTATATAGTTTGCAATTGCGATGCTATATTTTCATTAGTTGTTGTACCTTATATATTTTTTATCAAAATTGATGTAGCAATAAATGACCAAAGTGCTATAGCACGATTAGACTCGGTCAACTCATAATCTATGTAGCGACTCAAACATACTTAGAGATTCTCCAAGACATTCTGGTCAGGATCCCTAGCCAACCTGAGAGCTAAAATGAGTAGAACAGCAGCAGCCAACCTTCAGAGCTGAAGCCTCTTAGCTCGGCCCAAAAATCAAGAAGCTCGATAGCCAACCTAAGCCAAGCAGGACCTTCTTGCAGTAGGGGCAACACGATCCCCCTATCCAAATGCGCGCGGGGCCAATAATTCCATCATGTGCCAAAAATTACAGCACGTTCCTAGATTGTTAGGCCACTTCAGCAGGTTGTTATAACACGGCCCTGAATTTGTTAGGATACGATCTATGAAAGATTTGGAATCCCTGTTATAAATAAACCTAGAGACCTTCATGAAACGTAATAGCTTAATACCCAATACTCAACTACTAAATCTCCAAAGCATCCCTAATATCGGCATTACTACAACCATTCTCTTTACTTTTTTTCTTCCTTATTTCCCACCAGAATGCTCTCTAACTTAAGCATTGGTATTATGATCATATTTTAGCCTATCTATGAGAGGCCTTATGAATGTATTTCGGCATAACTCTAAAGTACTCACAACCTTCTTGGCTAATCTCTACGGATATTTCGGCTCTATCTTAACTTGGCTTACCTTGCTATCGTCACATCTTATTATGATTTTATCTCCGTCTCAGTCATAAAATAAGATTTTATGGTTTTATCTCAAAGTATTTAGCCGATCTCAAGTACTTGGAGTTACTTAATTATAACTTTATCTCAGTTTCATTCAACCGACCTCAGAAATTAGCCTCTGTGCCTGGTCTAGCCCATCTAGACATTCTTAGGACAACTTCAAACAAACATTCAGTTAATGAGCAAAAGAAAAGGGTATGCTCAAAAATGATTCATTTTATTAATAATATATGATTATATAGTAGGTCAAAGACCGAACTGGACCATTTCATTAAAAAAGAAGAAGGTCAAGATTGGTTGGGCTCTAGTTTTACAAAGTCAACGACTTCAGCAAGGTCACCCGACCTCATGGTGGTGCCAAAAAGTGTAAGAGGGAGGCAAGCAAAAGCCTATTGCTTTGAGCTTGGCAGCTTTCCGACTTTGTTGTCGCTGTCCTACTCTCTAGTTTTGTCGTTGTTGTCCCACTTCCTAACTTTGTTATCCTTATCCACAGTAGGGTCGAGACTACTAAGGTAAACCTGGGGGAAGAGCCTCAACACTTGATTTCTGCATTCATTGAAGCCCTTTATGAAGGATTTGATTGCAATAACGCTGAACTTTGTATAGTAGTTCTCCCATACCTTGAACTTCTTTACAGCCCAAGAAGCTCTCTTGCCAGTCTGGGTGACTCGGAACCATATGACATTCAGTTCCTTCTCTACCACAGCAACCCGGAGTAGAGCCGCTTAGGTCCAATCCTTCTCGACCGCTAGCCTACTTATGAGGGATCCAAGTTATACCTTAGCCTCGGTCACTTTCTTCTTGGCCTCTTGCAAAGCCAATTAGAGTGCCTCTACGCACCGTTGAAGGCATCTTTCCCATGTAGAATCCATGAAAATGTTATCCTGCAAAGAGAAGAAGGAAAATTAACAATATGTTTAATCTCAAGAAAAGGAGGAGGAAAAGTTACAAAACTACCACCTAAAGATGATTTGGGACGATTCAGTGAGCTAGTTTTGCAAGAATCTCTTCATGCGATGGATGGATACATAGAATCTCTCTAGATATGTCGGGTTTGCAGAGACTTTCTTCCTCCTTTTATAGAGTTCTAGATGCTTGGATCAATCTATCCAGTTGTCTCCCCAATTGGATCAGCAAATGCATGTTGCAACCATCCCTCTCTAAATGGTCAATATTGTCTCGAAAGAAAGAGTGTCAGGACTCATCCTTCAAGAGACCACCACCCAAGAGTTAATGCCCTCAAAGTATCATAGAGTCTAACGAGATAGTACTTCCTTCACTAAACTAAGGAAGATGCTTTGAGCTCGGAAGTGGGGGGCTAATGACCCATGCATACTTAGAAATTTATCCAACTTATGATATATGTGGTAATAAATGACCAAGGTAATGTAACACGTTCAGATTCGTCCAACTCATGATATATGTGGTGACCTAGGCATACTTAGAAATTCTCCAAGAAATTTTGGTCTAAACCTCCAAGCCAACCTGAAAACTAAGACGAGCAAACCAGTAGTAGATGACCTCCAAGGCTAAAGCCTCTCAGCTTAGCCCAACAACCAGTCAGCTCAGCAACCAAATATGAAAACAATAATGCTGATGATAATATATACATGAGGTTCTAGCAATTCAATCACATGTTAGGCGATTACAATACATCATTGGGTTGTTACACTACATCAGCAAGTTGGTTACAACATGACCCCAAGTTTGTTAGGATATGATCTGCAAAAGATTACGAATCCCAGCTATAAATAAACTTGGAGACCCTTTATGAAAGGTAATGGCCTAATACCCAATATTCAACTATCGAATCTCTAGAGCATCCTTAAGATTGACATTACTAAAACTATTCTCTTTGCTTTCTTCTTCCTTACTTTTCACAAAAACCCTCTCTGACTTAAGCATCAGAGGGTTCGACTGGAGCTAATCCAATGAACCTTCTCCTATTGTCTAGTAGATCTACGGAAGCAGCCTACATTAGCTTCTTGGGATCGGCGGCAACAAGAACAAATGCATGAAGAGATATTCTATTTGAAAAGTATAAGGGGGAGGACCTTCTAGTTGATCATTGGGAGGCCCATGGACTTGAACACATCACAAATATTTATCCAGATAGATGTAAATTGTCAATTGCTTTACATGGCCAGTATTCGAGATCAAATTACCCAACAATTGTGGGAGGAGGAGAATGGGCACAACTTTTTTTGTTTCATTGGAATTCTAGAATTAGCAGTTCCTCTTGATATTGTTGACATTGAGAATGTATTTTTATCATCCTATTTTCTTGTAGTAAGGTTTGTTTTTTTTCCTTTTTTTTTCTTCATATAGTGTAAACATCAAGTCCTTGCTTGATCCCATATCCATGAATCTATATTTATCCAAGTCAAATTTACATATAATAATAATAGTAGTCATAGGTTGCCTCACGGCTCATGAGAAGGGGCGATCTAGCATGTAGGGACCCTACTGCTGCCAAAACTTGTATGATGCTTGAGCACATTAGGGCTATTTTGCAATAGCATGCAAAATAGGGCATTGGTGATGCCTTTGGTGGAGAACACTCTTCTTCATTGTGGCTGGCAAAATCAAACAAGGACTACCGTATAGCCTAATAACATGGGCATTGAGGTTCCTAGGGAAGATACTTGTTATAACTCAACATTGATGTTGATATATCTAATATTGAGTTTGAATGATTTTATTGTGCAAGGTTCTTAGGATCTAAATACTTTAATGGAGGTATTTGGGGCATGGCAACAAATTGCAAAACCACCATACATCAGGCTTAGATGGATTTGGACACTTGTGCTCTGCCAGGTGGGAAGAATGGACTCAATTATAGAAATTATCTATTGCAGTGAAATTATTGCCTACATTGTGTGCACCACATAGTCGTGCATGCATCCAATAACAACCCCTGATTCCTATGAGTCTTATTCATCAAGCATGCATCTTGGTTCACCGCTATAGGAACTAGTGGCTGTAATTGGCTGCCTGCACGGCCATACTGGTGTAAACAATAATTTCTCTTCTATTGCACTTCAGGAGAAATTTTTTTTTTTTTACTTTTGAATATGACATGAGGAAGACTTCTCTTACACTATCTAGGTCTCATGCCGGGCAATTTGTCCCACATGCAATCTAACAACTGAGTCTATTTGGCATCTATTTTTAAGCTATTAGACATGCTTGTTTAGTATGGTAGGCTTGGCAAGGAAGCTATGATATAGACTATCCATCAGAGCGGCATTGACTCTATTCCTCAGATTCGTGCAGTTAGTAGCAATGGCCTTGTTTCCTTCGGTGTTGTACGCAATTTGGAAAAATAGAAATCAAAGACTATTTACGAGAGCTATAGATAGAATGGAGTCGGTAATCATGAAAGTCTCGAGTAATATAAATGGAGGGATTACCACATAAGGGATCGAATGAACTCATTGTAAATCTTCTCAGTTAGTTCGTATTGGATCTCGCCACCTTGCTATAGCAGGATCAATACTGATGGATCCTTTGCTTCAAAAGACAACTGATGCTGGTTTTTTGTCTTCGATAATTGCTTACACCTCATCCTAGCAATCAACTAAATAGGCACCACATGGATAAGTTGAGGAGCAGGACAAGGTGGAGCAAGGTTACTACGACTTCTATTAGAATGAATGGAAATGTTGGTGGTGACATCAATGGTATAGGCCAAACAATACTAGAACTTTATGGAGTCAACAGTGGTTTTCACTTATGGTTACACAGTAAGAAAAGTGCAAGACCAATTAATGGATCTACACAACTATCCAACTCAACTATAGTGTTGTTATCCCATATTGATGGAAAATATGAAAACAATAATGCTGATGATAATATATACACAAGTGCAACATTGCCAAACATATTTTTTTTTTATTTTGAAAAATAGAAGTAGTTAGTGTTGCCAAACATTTTATCTGTTTTAAAAATCTTGAAAGAAAAGAAAGGGATAAGTAAATTGGAACAGAATTTTTTTTAAAAAAGAGAGAGATAAAAAAAAAATGGGACAGAAAACAGAAGTGATGCCAAACGAGGCCTAAAGTTTTAATTGAAATTCACCCGTATCGTGTTCTCTCACGAGCATCGCACGTGTTAAAGATCCAGCAGTCAAAAGATGACCAGACCGACGCCGTCGTCTTCCCTCTCCGTCCCGTCTCTCTCCCTCTGGGATGCAGCGAAAGCTGCTCTCATGCACTCCCCTCCTCTCTCTCCGAACCCTAACCCACACCTCAACCGCTCCCGCCCTTCTCCTCTTCTCTCGCTCCAAGAAGCACTCGCCCTCTCCCCGCGACGAAACCTACGACCCTCCCTTCTCCGCCGTCCCCAAATCCCCAGCCCTCAAATCCAAAGCTCGATCCCCCATCGGCGACAAATCTCCCCCTGTCCGGTCCGACCTCCCGTTCGACTTCCGCTACTCCTACTCCGAGAACGACCCCTCCGTGAAGCCCATCGGCTTCCGAGAGCCCCCCCGGTTCTCGCCCTTCGGCCCCGGCCGCCTGGACAGAAAATGGGACGGCGTATCAGCGCCGGCGAACGTGGGGGTGGATCCGGAGAGGGACTCCGAGGTGCGGAACTCGGTGCTCGGTGATCCGCTCACGGAGGAGGAAATCGAGCAGCTCGTGGAGCGGTATCGGCACGATGACTGCTCTCGCCAGATCAATCTAGGTTGGGATTATCTGCCTTTGTTTCTTGATGTCATTTTGTTTCTCTTTTTCGAGATCCTAATTGTTTGGTTTTTCTAGTTATGAACTTATGATCCAAAATGGTCCTCAATGACATATTGGCTATGTTAATTGTTCCATATTGCATGATTTTTTTTTCTCTAAGTTACAAGTGGAAATTTGAATCTTTTTTTCTTTTTTTCAGTAATTAGCAAGCTTGATTCACCCGTTTCTGATGCAATAGGAATTTGGTTGGAGTCTTATTTCATCATGAGAACTAAGACTCTAGGAAGGGCTATCTTTCTTATTTTTTGAGTCCATATGCCTCTAAATTGTAAGAGTCCTAGGGCACATGCAATCAAATGAAAATTGACTGAGACTATCTCCTATTTTGGAGGCTTGTCACACTCAAAAAGGGATTGGCTATTTCTACTGATATGACACGATCATATAATTTATCGAATAACAAAGTTATAGGGTAGAGTAGGACATTTTATGGTGTTAATATGACACCTAATACATGCAATTCTAGGCCAGTCACCTCACTATGCATAAAGATAATCCAATGTTTTATATTTTTAAAGTCAGTCAATGGAAAACTTATTCATCTTCGGATGTAACTAATTAACAATAAACTGGTCTAACCACTCCTTAATCTATACACTACAAAATTTATGATTTTTTTTATATATATTTTCTAAGTGGAAGCAAGTTGGCTCTGCTGGCCACTGAGAAAATACATTACTTCAGCATGCAGATGCTGCACATACCACCTTGGGATGTATGTGGAAATTCTTTAAGATGCTTACTGGTCCTTCAATGCAGCAAGTGGGCATTTCAAGGCCACTGTTATATATCTTAAGATGCTTGTGTGGTGTATACAGATAGAAAGATAAAAATAATCTCACAAGCTAATAAAGTTATCTTTCATCTATGTACATATGCGTTGAATTTTGTTAATTTTTTGAAAATTGACATAGGATTGAATATATATGAGAAAATTGGAAAAATAACACTTCTGCTTATCTTGGGGCTGTTTAGCTTTTCATAAACCATGGATAATTGGGAATTGTCCACTTCCTTTTCTTTGATTTGATGGAACTCAGGATGAAGTTTGAAGCTCAAGATTTGCGAAGCCTTAAAATCATAAATCTTAAAATTCAGCCCCATTAAGCCAATGATGGAGTGTTGGTTGGTGGAGCATAGCTAATATAATTTAAATTCCTTTTCCAATTTTCAACAGCTTTTAATAATTCCCTCGGTTATGGGCTCACATTTACCTCTCCTCTCCCCCTTCAATTTTTTCTTTCAAAGAAAAAATGCTCACTTCTTTTCATCTCCTTGGCCGTTCTTGACCCCCTGTCATTGGCTTTGCTTTGATAATGGTAGATATCTCTCTCGAGTTACTCATGTCCGGACTTCACTTTCTTTCTCAGCCATTCGAGGGTTTTGAGGTGCATAAATTTCTTTTGGGCAATAGTGACATGCCATAGTCAAAAATTAGGACAATCCTTTGCAGATCGAGGAGGGAAAATTTTGTCTATTTTTAAGTACTTGAAAAGCTGACCTTTGAGGTGGAATGAAATTAGGGCCCTACCAGTTAACATGGCTTTGTGATTATGGTTGTTACGTTATGAAGCACAAGGGATTAGTTTCTTTTCAAAAGGCAATGTTACCTAGACATGGGACATGGGTGTCAAGTGTCCTGAAGAATCCAAAATGACAACTTTAAAAATCTTAAGTACAAGGACACCACTACACACTGTATGTCATTTTGCATATAAAACATGCTATTAATATGGTGGAAAGAATGGGGAAGGATAGATATAGACAAACATAAACATTAAATCTTGTGTCTATCTTAAAAAATGATACAAACTCTCATGTTTAGTAAATTAGGAGGGAAAATTCGATATTTAGGCATTGAAAATTTCTCGATGTTTCGTTAGTCATGCAAAGGGGCTTTGTAGCATTTTCAGGTATGGCAGCTGCTGATAGGCCCACTTGTCATTATTCATCTCACTTAGCTGTCGATCAATAGAGAGGTTGATCCTGACCCTTGCCAGCCTGCCAATATCCATCAAGATCGAGCAAAAATGTATGAGAATGTGAGCGAGAAGTAGGCAAGGAGAGACTTTTCTCGTGCTCTAGATTGAATGAGTCTTGCTTATTGTTGTGCAAGCTTCATCGGAAGGGCTTGAGCAGGATCTAATGGCTAATGGAAGGGCTGGAGGCATCAGATGAGGGCAGAGAGGTGAGTCGTATGCCCTAGGGGTCGGATGAGGATGGGAGGGCTCGAAATCCATTCAAAAATTTTGAATTTGAAATCAGGATACGATAAGAATAATTTGTTCTGCCTTATAGGCACAAAAACAACTTTGAACTTGTTTTTTTTTTTTCGACAGACATTTAACTCATGCCATCCAATTGCAAAACAGAGCTTGCAAAGTTGGGATGGCAGCGATTTCGCCATTTGGAGTTTTGGATGGAAGTTTATTGATGCTATACTGTCCAAGCAATCTGCTCTGTGCTTTATTCAGTAAATCAGACATAGATTTCAATTCAATGCTCAAAATTGAGTTCTGTAAAATGCATTGGATTCCTGATTCGATGCTCTCACCAACAAGTATAATATTGACCATTTTGAACTAATAATATATTATTAATAATTTTAAAATTGAGATCATGTTTCAAGCAAGGCTATTTTGGTGAAGGCATCCACATGCCACTTAGTAATTTTAGCATATCTCTTAATCCCAAACTCCAATTTGGGTGTCACAAGATGCACTAACCTCCTGACTTTATTCCCTTTTACGAAAAGTACATTCATGACCATGTCTAGGCTCGTAAGAAAAATGTGAAGAATTTTGAGAAATCAGGGAATTGTTTTATGAATGCATGTTGGATGCGTATGAGTAAGGAAATTGACCTTTGAGGGTTTATGACACCGGATATAGGGGCATCACTCATATGATCAATTATTTATCCCTAGTAGAGCACCAAAATTTGGGTGCCTGCCAGGAGAAGATAGAACCAACCACCACCGTGCTTAGCTTATCATTGCATAGCCGTTGCCCACTTGAGAGGGGACTTACTGGAGTTCCTTCCTCGCTTCTCTCAACATCAGAGCCCGTACTAGGGCCTGCCATTGCTCACTTAGAAAGGGGATTTCTAAGTGTTAGATATGTTCCCTAGAGTGGTGGAAGGGTACTCATAGTAGGCAACCTACGGGTAGTAAACTCAAAATCAGTTCAAAAAATTCAAATTTAAGGTCAGTGTATAGCTTGTATGTATAAAACGGCTTTGAATGACAAGTTTTTTCTATCAGGACCTTGAGACTGTTAACTCATTCGATCCAAATTCAAAAAAGACCTTGGGGAGTTGTGATGACGGTGATTCTGCCATTCAGAGGTCTGAGAGAAGAATATGGCTGTCTGGACCTTGAGATAACATGGCTCTACTGTCCAAGCAATCTGCTCAGAGCAGTATTCATTTCCATCCAAAGCTCGAAATTGAGTTCTGTCAAATGCATTGAATTCCTAACTTGATGACCCACCAACAAGTATATTATTTACCATTTTGAACTAAAAAAATATTTATTAATAATTCTGAGATTGATATCATGTTTCAAGCAAGGCTATTTTGGTGACTTAGTAGTTTGAGCATACCTCTCAATCCCGAACTCAAATCTGAGTTTCAAAAGATGCATTAGGCTCCTGACTTTATCCCCTTTCTGAAAAGTATATTCATGACTATGTTTAGGCTTACAGAAAAAATGTGAAGAAATTTAAAAAATCAGGGAGTTGTTTTATGCATGCGCGGAGGATGCATACAAGTGATGAAATTGACCTTTGGAGGTTTGTGACACCAGAAATAGGGGCGTCACTTATATGATCATTGTTTTATTAGTGGTAGAGTGCCAAAACTGGGGTGCCCGCAAGGAGCGTGGGATCCATGGTATCTTTATAATGCGAGACTTTATAAATAATTAAAAAGATAGGAAATAAAATACTATTAGCTCATTTCCAACCAACTATTTTTTAATTTATGCATCAAAGACTATGTTATACTTTATAATTGATTTTAATATATGCTTCACTCATGGTTTGGGTTAACTATTGTTTTTTTTTTTTTTTGAATGAAGTATTGTTTTACTCTTTATTATAATTTGTTTATATTCTAGATCTGTAAATGTTCTGGGTTTGACTTTAGTAAGATGCCTTTGAATTTACTATGTATTGCTTTATGTAAGTGATGTTATTATACTTAATGTGTTTTTTTAATAAAATCAATAGTTTATTTGTTGCTTTTGTTGAACAAAATTTTTACTTGGGTGAGTTGGGTTTGTTACTTATTGATTGGTTTAGTTCCAATTTCAACAATTGACAACCAATTGGGATTGGGTTAATTCTAAGTTAATGCAAACCTACCTGACCTATGTACATGTATGTTTTCTAGTGTTGGGCATATGCAATGCACGTGATTGTGAAAGGGAACAAAAGTAGTGAAAATATCAAATATATGATATGTCTGGAGCTCATGTGGAGAGTTGTGCAGTTTGGTAATTATTGCAAAGGTGGAGTAAAACGTATATTTAAGTCCTGCCCCTAGGATCTACACTCAATGGTCATTTTGTAGTTCCATGATGCTTCTTCCATTCTAAACTTGCTAACTTTAAACACCCTTCTAGTAGCTGAGGCATGAGAAAAGCTTGTTTCATGTGCACTAGAGAATATATAACAATACTTGAGTTCTATGCTTCACAAGAGAATATATAACAATACTTTGAAACATTTTTTCATTCTTTCATTCTAGACCACTCTACCACCACTAGTTTTCAAGCGACATGTTTGGCACTATGTCAGGTCCTGATCTTATTAGATGCATGGCATTTAGGGAGATGCAACTTGCTTGTTTTTATTGAATTATGTGTTTCTTTATTGATTTAAATGAAAGAAACTACACATAATGCAATTACGTCTTTTGAAGTGGAGCGTTCACTTGCAACAAGAATTTCTTCTTCTATTCAATATCTACTTTGTTTTGATGAAAATTTTCATTCATATGTTTGAACAAAATTTATTCCTATGTAGGGAGAGGTGGTGTAACACATAATATGCTGGATGACATCCATAATCATTGGATGAGAGCTGAAGCTGTGAGAATCAAGTGTTTGGGAGTGCCAACCCTTGACATGGACGGTGTCTGCTTCCACCTTGAGGTTGCAATTAAGGAAACTTTTAATGATGAAATGTCTTGTGAATGTATTCTTATTTTGTAATCTTTTGGAGATATTGTCCTCAGATTATTTGTGACTTTTGTACAGGATAAAACTGGTGGGAAAATCATTTATAGAAAAATTAACATTCTCGTTCTATATCGTGGTCGGAACTATGATCCAAAGCAAAGGCCAGTCATTCCTTTAATGCTATGGAAGCCATTGGCTCCCATCTATCCAAGGCTTGTACAAAATGTTGCTGAGGGTCTGACGTTTGAGGAAACAAAAGAGATGAGGAATAGAGGGTTAAATTCACCCGCTTTGTTGAAACTCAGTAAGTAAATTTGTGTTGATGCGTGCTGCGTGAAATATTTGAGTAAATTATTACCCTTCAGATCACCACTACAGTGAAATATTTGAGTAAATTTGTGTTATCTCTCTTTTTCTTCTTTTTTTTTGTAAAATTATCAGCTCATATATCATAACCTGATTCTTGTTTAAATGTTTGCCAATGTGAAAACCTCAATTGATCGTCTTAGTGGCCACCTATGTGCATGTTTCATTTTGTGTGCTGGACATAATCTTTGCAGCTAGAAACGGTGTGTATGTGAATGTGGTGGCGAGAGTAAGGGATGCCTTCAAAACTTCAGAAGTGGCGAGACTGGACTGCACTCATGTGGGTACCAGTGACTGCAAGAAAATTGGTGTGAAGTTAAGGGTATGTCTAGCATGCTTCATTAATAATGTTTTCTTAACTATCTTGATTCTGGATTGAAAACTTTGATATATGTAAACTATCTGGTCATTTGGTATTCTAAGAAATGAAAATGTGCAGTATTGCTCTGAAATTTTCTTTAATTTTTTACATCCTTAAATTAGTAATGCTTCTCTAATGTCTAGTATTATAGCAAGTTAGATCCTCACCTTCACATTATTGATGTTCTTTGGATCATGATCTGCTAAACCGGCCCGAACCGGCCGTTCAGCATGTACCATACCGGTATTGGCGCCAATCGGTACGGTTCGGCTGTGAAAAACGGTTTCGGCCCCTATAATCATTTTTTGTTGTGTACTGGTGCGAATCAAACCAGTTCGCACCGGTACAAGCCGATATTGGTGCGAACCGGTCGGCTCATGCACGGGGTAGCACGCCTGCGCGGGGGCGGGTGCACGCGTTGCCCCGCACAAGGCAGTGCGCGAGCTGCCCCGCGCGGGATATTTAATGCCACGGAGTGGCATTAATTATCACTCTGTGCCATTTAACGTGGGGCATGCAAGGAAAAGGTATCGGTACGAACTGGAACCGTACCGGTCCGATAGGCGACCAGTATGCCTATCGGTACCGGTACGACGTACTTTGCTTTGGATGGGTAGGTCTAAGAAAATTTCATGATCTGACTTACAGAAACCGGAAATCCTCCATATGAAACACTTGTAATGTTTATATTTAGTAGGATTATAAAGCCAGATATTCTTATTGGCCCACAAAATATTTTATCACCTTGTAGCCATCTGTAGCTGAGTAATCAATATACTGATGTGGATATATCATGTAATGTTAGTAACTTAGCTGAGGCAACTAGCTTTAGAAGAAAATAATGAGTTCGCATTCATTTTAGGATACACTATCAAACTCTTTAGCTGCCTTACTAGTTGCTGAGAAATTTGTTCTGTTAAGTGCACAAAGTTGTGCTGAAATTCATCTTGAAGGGTTTCATAGAAAGAATTTCATCTTGCACCAGAATAGAACTTTATGTGAGCTGGGATTTGTATATGAGAACCTAATGATGCCTATATTTGTATTTCTTTTTCTTGAAGGATATAATTACCGCATAACCAATAATATACTATATACTCATGGCAAAAAAATAACTGCAGTTGAGGCTTTTCATTGGAAGCTTTTCTGATGTAATGCCAGCAATCTAATTAGAGCAAAGATCATGTTGCTGTTAGCTCCATGGTTATTGCATGTGGACCAGAGGTTGACCTTGCCAAGAGTCCAGATCACCAGGTTACTGGTCCAACCAGGTCAATTGGTCAATCTGGCTTTATATTCAAATTATACTTAACAAATTTAAAAATTTGGAAAGATAGATATAATATAAGAAAAATATGTATAACTCTTTACAAATTTTCTACTTTAAATTATATTCTTCCATTGCAGAATAAACGTAAAATAATAAAAAATAATTAGAAAAATTATATATAATATAAAAAATATGTAGAATTTATTAATATTTTTAATTATTATAAGTTTTAAAACTACATAAAAGAATAATTGAATATATTTTTTTTTCTTTTTTACCAAAGGAAAAATAACTGATTATTGAAATATTACAACCTGGTTGAGATAGCTTCATTAGTGACAATTTTGTAAGGATAATAAAATGTCATAGTGAAATAGTTTCAAACTGTGTCAAAGTGGTTGAGAGGGTTCAGACCATACAACAGCTCAAGGGGTTATAATCTGCACTCAAGTGTTAGTCGCTTGCAATTATTTTTGAAGTGGATTCCTAAAATTCCAGTTTTCCACCAGCCTGGTTCGTCTCCTTGAAATAATCCCAGTTTTCATGGGGTTAGATGTATATTCTGTCCAAATATGAAACTGGACCAGTTAGGGGGGCGGTGCACTAGTTGTCCACTCTGGCCTGCAGTAAACAAAAGCCCATAGCCCTGCATGTTTTGCAAAGGAAAGGTATTATATATGATAAAGTACTACTTTTTGATGAATCCTTTAGTTAACAATGAAAATTGTCATGTTTATATGCTCTAATTGATAAAAAAAATATGTTTGTAATAAGTTAAATGTCTTGCTGCTGTGTTCTGATTTGTGCTTTAAATGATTTACTGCAGGAGTTGGTGCCTTGCGTTCCTATCCTATTTAAAGATGGTCAGATTGTAATTTGGAGGGGAATGGAAAGCCCTGGAATTAGTTCAGTGAATTCATGACTTACTAGAGGTGATCCCTTGTAGATATATGCTTCGGCACCAGGGCCAAAGATTAGTTCAGTGAATTCATGACTTCATGAGCAAAACAAGTAAGCTGACGTGGAGTTTGGACGGTCTTTACAAAGCTCTCATAGTAGATATATGCTTGAGCACCATGGCCAAAGATTTAGATGGCTTGATGGGCTATACGTTATGATTGGTACCTTGATCTGTCCATTGGGACAAAATATTATTGGTCTCACAATAGGATGAGATGGCAAAGGCTGTGTTCTTGTATATGAAGCTTTCTAGAATCGATGGTTTTATCCTCTGCGACAAATTAAATACAACAAGACTGCCAGCCTGGGATCGGAAAAAGAAGCTAGCAATTGGCTTGAGTTTTTCCTCGAAGAACTGATGAGCTTTTAAATAATGGCATTTGCATTTGGGGTCCTAATTCTTTTTGCCCATCTTACTGGTGATCGTATGTGATTACATTTTTGTTGTGACCAACAACTTAAGAAAAATTAAAGATGTCCTACTCCGTGCATTTGATGTTTTACATGCCAACTTCAAAGCATTGCATCATTTTTTTGTTCTAACTAGCAAGGAAGCTGTGCAGAGGTTTTAAATTTTTCTTTTTCCAAAGAAATCATGGAGCAATACTTGTCAAATATATGTAAAGTTACTAATTGCATTGCACCTACAGCAGCTTGTACATTGCTTCCCTTGAGTTTCTTCTTGGAAATTTATTATCTGTTTGGATATTTCTATAGGATTGAGCTGAAAATTTGTAGGAACCGAATATGTTAGGCTCATCTAGCTTAAATTTTTCAAAAGCCTATCCAAACCCAACTTAGGTCTTAGCCTTTGGACCGCTGGCAGAAAAAAAAAATTTATGGACTCCAGCTCTCACCATAAACTCATGAGATTTGTATATGTCCGGCCGTTCTGTCTTGTTTTTTTCAAAAAAATTTTAACTGGAATTTCATACAAGTAATAATATATTCAATAAAATTAAAAAACAAATCAGGAAGTACCCTAAGCAATACTTTGGCTATAAAAAAAAAAAAATAGACAATTTTTTCTTCACAATTTACATGATCCTTCTGAAGTGGCAGGCTATATAAGAAGCCACTCAATCTGCGGCTTCGTTAGTCTCTTTGAGCATATGCTTTTTTTTAACGGGTGAGTCTAATATATAAAATTTTTAATAATTAGGTTAAATAATATGGAGATACGGTTCGAACTTAGGATCTCTGCTATAATACCATATTAAAATCACCACTTGTTCTAAAAATTTAAATTGATGAATGAGATAGATTTATTTATATATTTTATATTCCAAATATTTTGAAGGGGCCTCGTGAATCCAGTTCATCATCGTAGCCAGGGAAGTAAATTTTTTCCTACCTTAGTCCCATGGAGCGCTGGAGCGCGACATCCCCGCATCGCTCGACACACGCCCTGAAGCTTCCCTGCCCTTTTATTCCTCCTCCTCTGTGTTTTCCCCCTACCCTGATCGAAAGGAGCACGGGAACTCGACCTGCATTTAGCCGCCGCTGCTGACCGCATCCAACGGCAATAAAGCCACATACGCATCCCAAACAGGGAAGTGGGCACATGGCGCCAGCGGAGCACGGGAACTCATCCCGCAATCCGCTGCTGCTGCGAACCGCATCCGGCCGCAAGAAAGGCACATGTGCGCCCTAACCAGGAGACGGACACATGGCACGCTCAGGGAAATGGACACGTGGTATGCTCCGATCGCGCTACTGGACTCATCTTTAACGTAGTTGTATAAAATTCCTTTCATGTTATGCCATGCAAATTCTCCCTACGTTGATCAAGGTGACAAGCGGACCTGTTCTATGTTGCCGGTCATGGCGTTCTTTTTCTCTGGACTACTGCGTTGCCCAGCACTTTTGAGAGATCTTATGTTTCTCTTGGGGGGAATTTGCATCCTGGTCTTTGAGTAAAATGAGAATGTCTCCATTGAGAATGAGAAACCATCTGGGCTTAACTCTGTATTCTACCTCTACATGGAAAGTCAACATGACTTGAAATTTTGCATTCTACTAGATTTTTGACTTGTTGCCAGCCGTCTGTCGAGTGTGTTTGTTATATTATCTAGAGGTTTGTGGAGCCAATTTGTATTGGAACATATACTTGAGGCCATAGATCTTCGAGTTCCGAGTAGGCCCTAGGCTTTTGCATCCAACTTCCCAGGCTTTATTTCGTATTTCCCCCACCAACGTTTGGTAGGTGCCAACGCAAGTGTAACTAGATCTTGGCATAGGCAATAAAGACTTTGGGTGTGAATCATGCGGAACAAATATGTCTGCAGTCAAAATCCCTGACATAATAATTGAAATCGGACATTAATCATCCCCAAGCCCACTAATAGTCGAGCAGTTAAGGTCATCGCAGTTCTGAATTTGAACCTTTCAGTAAGCAAGAAATATGAAAATGGGATGTTGGCTTGCTTGGATTGCTGACCAATTTGTAAGTTGCATCCATATTTGCTCTAATATCCCCTCAGCAGTAGCTTCAAAATCAGCCAGCCAAGATGTTTTCCAAGCAGCGTGTGAATCTGATTTCACCAATGCTAATGAAATGTTTCTACTTGAAAGACCATCTTGATCCGCCAAGAGTCCTATTTGGTATATATCATGATATCATCCATTTGCCTAGTTGAGCACTCGAGAAACACAATATCATTCTCTCCATGATCTGTATGCAAATATTAGCTAGATTTGACTGGGATTCATTGATTCATTGATTTTTTTGAACGATTTATCAATCGTTCGACTGATTGATACCTAGTAAGTGGCCATTTGGTGTGTTTTTTTTAGGAAATAACAAAATTTTCAGGTCCTCATCCTTGGTTATTTTCTCCAAGTTGTAAACTACTAAATATTATTGGTAGCTTCTCATGTAGACCATTCGTTTGTATATATAATACTAAGCAAGATGCAATTGCCAAAGATAGAGAATTTGTAATACCCTACCCAGCTAATAAGGAACGGGCTCTAGTCCACTTGACCCGCCCAGATGTAAAAGTTAGAGTACAAGATGAAAAATAAAAATAGAGCCCTGTTCGACTTAGAGTAGGAGATGGAACAAAAAAAAGATAGAGCCTTGTTTGTCTCTGTTCGACTTGGAGTAGAAGATGAAAAAAAAAAAAGATAGAGCCATATTTGTCTTGAAGCAGGAGATGGAAAAAAAAAAAAGATAGAATCTTTTTCAACTTGGAGTAGGAGACGAACTCCTCCTCCATCCCGATTTTCTACGGAAGCAAGGAAACCTAGCCACCAACGGCTATGTAAAGACTCCCACAATCTCTTTTGCCTCGCCACCGATAGGTTTTACGGATCACCACTGCTAGACCACCGTTGGTTCCTTCTCCTCCTCTTGACTTCCAATAGTCTTGGCTCATGGTGCTTACCAGAAATTCAGTTGAGCGCTTGCCAGAGTCTTAGGTTCTAAGAGAGAATAATTTAGACCTATAGTTTGGTTTCGCTCGCAAAATAAGTAATATAACTTATTTTCTAAATTTATCAACAAATTATATAATAATTATATTATTGTGTTTTGAGTCGCATTATTTATGATTTATGAACTTGAAGCATAGTATTTATTTGTTGAATATCTCTTATTATGAAATATTTTTGATGTATGATCGAAGGTATTGATATTATTACGAAATATGTTTAATTAAATTCTATATCAAATGGTTTTGCATTTTTCTTCGATTTGGAGTATGAAACTGATTAATGGAAAGAGAGGTTTGATTCAAGACGATTTCGTAGCTTAACTATGTATCGACACCCCGCTAGTGGGGTTTATGCATTGGTACATCAATACCTCGCTAGTAGAGGTTATCCGCTCGTATATCGAAATCTGTCAATCAGGGTTATACTTTGGCACATCAATATCCTGCTAGTAAGGATTATATATTGGCATATCGACACCTTGCCACTGATGGTTATACGCCCGCATATAGACACCCTGCTAGCAGGGCTTATATATTGGCATGTCGATACCTTGCCAGTGAGAGTTATACATTGGCACTTTGATTATTACTGATTTTATATTCTGGCCCAGCCATAAAGTATAAATATGGTCATAGTTTATGGCTGTCAACATGATCTTAATGTTTTGAATTAAATTAATTTTTGAACAAAATTTAGATTTTGAAATGACTGGATAGTGTATAGATTTGATTTTGAATTGGCATACTTTGCATGCTTAATTATTGTATATTATTATTATTATTATTATTATTATTATTATATTGCTTAATTTATCTAGCTAAAGTGTTCATTGCTTACTGAGTTGTCTAGCTCATTACATGATTTCTTACTATTTTTACAAATTTGAAAAACTAGCTTGACTCAGATATTTATCATGGGAGAGCGATTAGAGATAAGATTTTGATATCTTTGTTTAGACTATTTTTTTTAGAGTTGATGCAAGATTTTAAAATATTATTAGTTCTGTAAGGCTTTTAATTTTATTATTTAAAGTAGAACTTGAATGCTAATTATTTAAATTTATTCTGCTGCTTGTATATGATATCATGTTGAGATGCCTTGCATGCTTGTGAAGAAAGTTTTCTATGAGTATGTAGCAGTTGCCACGACCCCTGACTCGTGATCTCGGGTCGGGGCATGACAATTAATATAGTATTAGAACATAAGTGGATAAATTATAATATAGAATCAAACATATGATGAGTGTAGGTGGGTAGACACTAGGAACATTGGGATACAAATCTATATTGATTACAGAATAAGTTATTTGAAGAATTAAGACATCATATTTGAGGATTTCTAAAAAAAGAGGGAAAAAATGTATATTATCTATTTGATACTTTTGGGTCTTTTCATTGAAAGATATTTAGTGAATACAAATAATTTTGGTGGTTTAAATCAGAGTTGTGCAACAAAAATATGATTAATTGAATTATTTTGAAACTGATCATATACAATAACTTTAATTTGAAAAATGTTATGACTTGATGTAGAAGAAACATCATTAAGACTCAAGTAAGAAAATTTCAAGAATGAATTTTTTTTTAAGATGGAAGAATATAATACCCAGCCCAGCTAATAAGGACTAGGGCCTAGTCCACTAGACCTAAGAGTTGGAGTAGGAGATAAAAAAAGAGGGAATAGAGCCCAGTTCGACTTTGAGTAGGAGACGAAAAAAAATGATAGAGCTTTGTTTAACTTAAAGTAGAAGATGAAAAAAAACATATAGCCTTGTTCAACTTGGAGTAGGAGACAAAACTCCTCCTCCATCCTGATTTTCTATGGAAGCTCGAAAATCTAGCCACCAATGGCTATTTAAAGACCCCACACTCTCTTTTGTCTCACCGCCAATAGATTTTGCCAATCACCACCATTAGACCACCGTTGATTCCTTCTCCTTCTCCTATTCACTTCCAATAGTCTTGGCTTGTGGTGCTTACCGAAGATTCAGTTGAGCACTCATCGGAGTCTTAGGTTCTAAGAGAGATTGTTGAAATTATTTGGACCTATAATTTGATTTCGCCCGCAAGGTAAGTAATGTAACTATTTTTCTAAATTTATCAGCAAATTATATAATATTTATATTATTAAGTTTTCAGTCGCATTATTTATGATTTATGAACTTGAAGCATAGTATTTATTTGTTGAATATCTCTTATTGTAGATTATTATTGATGCATGATCTAAGGTATTGATTTTATTACAGATTATGTTTAATTAAATTTGATATCAAATGGCTTTGCATTTTTCTTCAATTTGGAGCACGAAACCGATTTAGGGAAAGAGAGATTTGATTCAACATAATTTTGCGACCCGACTATGTATTGATACCCCACCAGTATGGGTTATGCGCTAGTACATCGATACCTTGCCAGTGAAAGTTATATATTGGCATATCGACACCCTACTAGCATAGGTTATACGTTGGCATATCAATACCCTCCTAGTGGGGGTTGTACTTGTTAGATGTGTGCCCTAGAAGCCAATCTGGCTGACACATTGTTAATTCTAGGGACATAATTTTGTACTTGACTATTTATTATTGAATAAATGAAAGGCATCTTTTTCATTCATATTGTTATTGTGTCTATGATGCATATTCTTAAGAGTTGAGAATTTGAGCCATGTATCATTAGTGATTAATTTCTAAACGCTCATGATCGATGGATCATCACGAGGACGGTGATCGATCCGATGAGATCAGTGCACACATTACTTTTCCTATGGATGGACGAGACTCGAGTCCACGGTGTGGAGACACTGAAGTAATAGTGCGGGTGCTTGTTAAGAACAAGGATACTGAGCGTGACCAAGACAAGAAGTCACTTGGATGTCTATCCACTCGTCAGTGACTTGCTTGATGTTGCAGTAGTATGACCGGTTCTTTGACCTGCGATGCTTCGGCTACTCACAGTGAGGTTATTGTAGTTTGACTGCACATATACATGGTCTCAGCCATATGGGTCCATGCAGTGTAGATTGGCTGCAGTAGGTTCACTGTAGGAGTAGGGTATGCACCTATAAGGAATCTATCGACCTTGATAGATAAGGAGAGATCCGATGTGATTTATAAGACTGAGTTCGTAAGACCTCGGCCGGGGCAGATTGCACAGTGGAGAAAGAGTTCTCCGCTCTCGAACTTAAGTCGAATAAATCTTAACATATGACAGACGAAGGGGTTTGACGAGTTATCCATGACCTCCGTCTTGTAGGGATCCACGATAGAAGAACTGTATCACATGATAACTGCACCTAGAGGTTCATCATTCTATTCTGCTGGGTAGCCACTACATGCTGCTAGGTGTCACTGGTGGATGGTGGGACTCACAGGAATTATCTCGATGATCGATTAACCCTAATGAGTAGAGTTGGAATCGTTCCGATCCATTGAAAGGAGTTTTCAATGATATTGTGATAGAGATCACAATATATCTCACTACCAATCAGAATAGAACCTATGGGGTCACACAAACTAGAAGTATTGACCGATCCGATGGTTGAATCGTGATTAGGAATCACAAGTAATCAATTCGATTGATAATAAGTTGAAGAAGGAACAAAGGAAATTAATTAATTGGACTTAAAACAAGAGTCCTACTTGGAGTAGGATTCCTAAAGTCCTAATTGGATTAGGACTAGGAATCCTACTTGGACTGGGATTTCTATTTGGACTGGGAATCCTATTTGGAGTAGGACTAGGATTCCTACTTGGAGTAGGATTCCTACAATCCTAATTGGATTAGGAGTTTTGAATTAAATTTGGATTCCTACTTGGAGTAGGATTCCTAGAGTCCTAATCGGATTAGGACTTCAGATTCAAATTAGAGTCCTAATTGGATTAGGACTAAAATTAAATAAGTCCTAATTGGATTAGGATCTCCTAAGCCCTAATTAATCATCAACCTAATGAATCAAGATGACTCCTAATTGGGTTAGGATTGAAGAGTTCAAATTAAGTCATGGTTCATTCAAGTTCTAATTGGATTAGGACTTGTATAAAACCCAAATTGGTTAAACCTTGGACTAAGCCTAATTAGATTAGGACTTAGCCACTAGAAGACCTCCTAATCCTCCTTAGAGGAGGACTAGGGTTAGCCAAGAGGGAGGGGGCGCACGCCCCTCCTCTTTTCCCTTGTTGGTGCGGCAACACAAGAGGGGCCGGCGCCCCTCTTGGAAAACAATCAAGGGCTCCTAACTTGTAGGAGCCCTTCATGCTTAAAAGGGGATGTGGGCGGCACCCTAGGGCTAATGATTCAAGCCCTCTTCCTTCTCCACCCGTGAGCCCCCTCTCCTCCTCTTGTTTCAGCCGCAAGCAAAGGGGAAAGCCAAGAGGAGTCTTGGCGGCATCCTCTTCCTCCTTTCCTTCTTCCAACGCAGGCAAACGAAAAAGGGCTGCAATGCTTGGTGATCTTCTTCCATGGTTGCTCCTTCTTCTTCCTCCTCCCAAGTACAATCAAGGATTGATTAAAAGGGAGGACATCAGCCACCAAGTTTTCTCTGCAAGGGAGGTAGCACCCTGGGGAGAAAAAGAAGCTTGGATCAATTTCTACTTCGTGTGGATACCCGTAGAGGCCGGGCACTTGAACGGCTTCAAGCGAACCTTCATCCAAAACCACAATCATCAGTTTGCGGTGATCATCTACCCGCACAAGGTGAAGATCTCATCTTCTAATATTTTTAAAAAAAATTTAATCCTTGTCTATCTACGAACGGTTTTAAACAACGTTCATGCGATGAACGGTTGATCCCGCGCATGCCTCTTCCGTTGCATCTAAAATTTTTGAAATTTTTCTGCGGCATGGGCGGGTTCCTAACAGTGGTATCAGAGCCTAGGCATCGTAGATTAAGATAAGGATTAATTATTAATAGGCTTATTAGATCTGAAATTTAAATGATTATACATGTTGAAAATTTTCTGCATGCAGATTTTTCCTAGGGTGCTGATTTTTGCATGCTGATTTTTATGTGATAAAAAGATGATTCTAATCGCATTGTTAATGGGATTACAAAGTTTAGAATCATGATTAGCATGATCAGCAACCTATGTCATGAGATAATCAATTAGATTTCAGATCTGAAAATTATAATTGCTGCATGTGGTGATGATCATAGGATTCAAACTCTTTTGGTATCAAATGTAATGACCTGCGATGTGATCTGTAATGTCATGTAATTTTTCAGATGCTTGCATGCATCTTATTTGATGTTTTGAGAGGCCTGCGTGCCTCCTAAAAGGGGATGTAATTTATTATTATTTTTATTTTACATCTGGTTGTATTTCTGTGATGTGATGTACGTCAACGATCAAGTTGAAGACAAGGCATGAGATGAACGGCGATCTAAGCGGTTGATGGCGATGGGATCAAGAGTTGATCAAGGATCGAATCAAGGAGGCTTGGAACCAATTCAAGAGTTGAAGACCAATTGATCGATTGACGTGCATGTGCTTGTAATACGACCTAATTAGAATCCATGATCATCACCTATTTAAAGTTTAGCTTTATTTGATGCTGCGATTATAACTGCCTGTGATGTGCCGTTTGCATGTGATGTGAATGAGAGCGGGGTAGATAGGTTTACATGTGATGTAACAAACCCAATTGAGACCTAAATTAAAACCTCCTCAATCAAGTCGAGAGTGAACCAACATGAGCGAGTCATATTAGATTAATTGATCTAATTGGTGTCTAGGAAAGCATGAAAGGTGGTTACTTAATTAGAACCTTACTCTCTGAGTAAGGGGCGCCTCCCACCTGCTTACCTGGCCAATTGTTCGATTACCTCTTATGAAGAGCTCAAGTTGCAAACACTAAGACCTGATTAACCAATATTAAGTCAATAGGTCTTCCACTGTAGTAGAGCTGCTAAGGTCTTTCTGATGTTGATTTGTCTCGGCTGGATACAGTGGGCAAGTTGCATCGGGGGGCTGGACCTCTCTATAGACATGAGATGTTGTAGGGTAAAGGTGGGGTTGGGCACCAATAACTGTTAGGTGAGGACCCAATGACGACTTTATTTCTACGGTTATACGGTGGGTCTGACTTAACTAAGAAATGGGACCAATAACTGTTAGGTGAGGTCTTCATGGCTTAGAGACCAAGTTGCACTGCAACATGCTTGAGAAGCATTGTACAAGAGTTGTACACTCATCCATCTATATGTCACCAATAACTGATAGGTGAGGTGCTATGTAGATTGGTGAGACCGCAGTACCTACTAGAAACTCTAGTCGCGTAGGATTTCCGTTTTCTCACCAGGGGAGTGTAAGGGATTCGAGAAAATAGTGGGAGGCACATTTGTTCTAAAAGATCCTAGAACAAATTAAAGATCAAGTACAAAGTCTAACTAGAATCTTTACTCTCTGCAGATACAATGTCAGCTTCAAATCCTTTGACCCGTATTCTTGAGACCAACCGACTGACCGGAACCAATTACAAGGACTGGCTTAGAAACCTCAAAATTGTTTTGAATTGTGAGAAACTGGGCTATATACTCAAAAATGATATCCCTAGACTACCAGCGCGTCCTACTGATGATCAGCGTGTGACGCATCAAAAGTGGACGGATGATGACATCAGAGTCAAGTGCTATATCATGGCATCCATCTCCAATGAACTACAATGCCAGCATGAAAATATGAAGACTGCTAGGGACATACTGGCACACCTGCAAGAGTTGTATGGTGAGCAGAGTCGCACAGCTTGTTTTGAAGTGTCCAAGAGGCTCTTCAAAGCAAAGATGCGCGAGGGGCAGTCTGTCCATGATCACGGTCTGACTATGATCAAGGACCTAGAGGAGCTTGAGAAGCTCAGTATGAACATGCACAAGGAATTGCAAGTAGATCTGATCCTTCAATCCCTACCTGATTCATTTGGACAGTTTATAGTAAACTACCACATGAATAAGATGTTGGAAATTGTATCCTAAATGTCAATCGTCAGCATATTGATGATTGAATTTTGTAAATAAATTGACCAATTAATAAAGTATTATTTGGCATTATTCATCATTTCATCTTCAAATGAACTCTTATATGATGAAGTCCTTAGGACTTATGTTATGATAAAGGAGGATTTATCTTTGAGTCCTTAAACTTGTTCGCGACCAAATAATATGTTGTTACTAGGACGACAACATTATCGAGATTAGGTCGTTGTGTGACATATACGTTGGTTGTCCTCTTAACCAAGGAGTGTGGAGACACTGGTATGCCATACAGGTGAAGTGTAGGAGTACATTTCACTGAACGTGACCAATTCCGGAACGCTCTACTGTCGAGAGATGTTCCGAGTGGATATGGGTATAAGTTTGGCCCTCTGACCTGAGACCGCAACCTGTGACTAGCAAGCAACTCACTGTACTTTGGTACCGGACTACCTGAATTTCTAATTCAGTGACGGAAGGTCACTGGGTGCAGTCAAGTATTTGCGTAGTCAGTTGTGAGTCAAGATGGAA
This sequence comes from Phoenix dactylifera, assembly GCF_009389715.1. Taxonomy (NCBI): domain Eukaryota; kingdom Viridiplantae; phylum Streptophyta; class Magnoliopsida; order Arecales; family Arecaceae; genus Phoenix; species Phoenix dactylifera. Next base: position 741,942 of record NW_024067724.1, on the reverse strand, counting down.
TTGACCCCTCCTGGAAACAGGAATAATGTCTTGTGATTAATTTAGCAAAACCTTGGCCAGGGTAATCCCAGTGAGGAGTCACGGGATATCTAAAGTTAATCACATAATGGATGTACTAATTATAGGGTTGACAGTGAGCTCTAAGTCATCCTGGCATTAAGAGTCAAAGGGATTGAATTATACAGTAACCATAGTTCAGGGTTCCAGAATATTTGCTTCGCATATATTCGGCCTATTCGGACGTCGGGTACCATTGCTAGATGGTCACATCGATTAGTGTAGGAAGTCGTTCCTATACTACCGGCTTAGGTTCGAACCTATGAGGTCACACGCATAGAAGATTCCTGATTGATCAAGAAGGCTGATGAATGATTAAGAATCATTCAGGGAAATTTGGTCAATTCGATTGGCAAATTATCTTATAAAATAATTAAAGTAATTATCGAAGGATTATTAGTAATTAGATTGCTAATGAACTCAATTGGATTGAGTAATTAGACTAAGGATGAGCCAAATTGAATTAGATTCAATTCTGGGCTCAATCAGGGTTTTTGACCTGATTGGATTAGGTCTGAATCAAGAGGACTTAGGTTGACCAAATTAAATTAGATTAAATTTGTGCTTAATTAGGGATTGACCTAATTGGATTAGGTTCAACCCATGGTAATTGGATCATTCTAATTGTTAGGATTTAATTAAATTAAATGGGTTTGATCTGAAACTGTTCGGATCTTGAAATCCACTTGTCACATATCCATGCATGGCGCCATAAATTGATTTTTAATATGATTAAAAATTAATTTAATTTATTTAATGGTGCCATGGGACACTTGGCAACATCAGGAACCTCTTTCATCATTAGATGGGTCGAAATGGAGAGATAAATTCATGAAAAGAATTGGATAAGATCAAATTCTCTCTCTTCATGACATATGTCATCCTTATCTTTATCTCACTTCTAATTAAGGTTGAATTTTGAATTTAATCATCACAAAATCACCACGTGACCCTCTAATCTGTTTGGGGGCATGGGAATTTCGAAATTGAAAGAGGAAAGTAGCAACATGATGAATGGTTTAGATTAGATCAAGCTTCATCATGTAATGGCACATGAACTTGAATTTTGAATTCAAAATTCAAAACCCCACAAAATCCTCCACAAATATGGGATGGTTGGCATGAAGTTAGGTAGGAGAGCAACATTAAAAGGACCTCCATCATCTGGTGGTCGAATTCAAGGAAAAAAGAGAGAAAAAGAAGAAAAAAAAAGGGAAAAGAAAAGAGAGGAACCCTAGTTCATGCATGGAAAAATTCTGCATTCAATCTAGCTGACTTCTTCCTCCTCTAAGTCCATCGCGCCATTAGTGTTAGGGGTCCCTGATAAGAGTCTTTAGATCAGATCTAAGTCCTCTTCAATCCCTTTAAACCTTTCCTCCAAGTTCTTCCAAGAAGGCGGATCAAAAGTTGATAGCGTTTGGAAGATCAAATTTCAGCCTCAAGAAATTCTGCGCAAGCTAGCACTTCCGCAGGATTGGATCTCTTCAGGAACTTCGCGTGGACTTCTCGTAGAGGCCATTCGTGTGCGTGGCTGCGAAGTCGAGGATCAGATCCACAAGTTTCATCCATCATAAAAGGTATTAATCCTACATTAATCTTTTATTATGGTGTCAAGATCTAGGTCTGATTCCCCGAGGTTTTACCCTCTTTTGGGGCTCCTCACGGAGATATCTCCAGAATCCATTCAATGGATATTCGGAGATTAATCGGAATAGAGTTCTTAAGTTTCAGATCTGATAGTTAATCATGCATGAAAGTTTTAGCATAATTGTTTAAACGATTCCGGCATAATCCTATGTGTTCTTAAGGTGCTGATTTCTAGATTTGATCTTGTAAGCATGCATGAATTAAATTGTTTGATTCGATTTTTCCGCTGCGTTTTAAAACTTAAAAAGAACTACGTATGGCTTGATCCCCCTTATGAAGGGGTACGTAGGCAACCCGATCAGGTTCAGCCATGGTTTTAAAAAAAAAAAATCAGCATGTTTAACACCGAAGAACCTAGGATTCACTTTCATAAGATTGAATGCATTAAGACTGAACTGATAAATATGTTGGTAACTGCTGAGGGAGCCTTGAAAGGTTCAAGGGGCAATGTCCTTGCTGCTGAGTTGACTTCTGGTTCCAAGAGAAAGTCTACTTGAAAGAAAAAGAAGCCTGCTAAGAAGCAGAAGAAAGATAAGAAGCCAAAGAAGGAAGTTCAAAAGAAAAAGGCTAATGACAAAGGAAAATGTTTCCACTGCAATGTCGACGGCCACTGGAAGAGAAACTGTCCTTCATACCTCGAGAGCCTGAAGAACAAGAAAGGTGACACACCTTCAGAAGGTATAGGCTTGCTCATAATTGAAACTAATCTAACGGTTTCTTCTACTTCTAGTTGGGTTATAGATTCTGGTTCTAGTGCTCATTTATGCACTACCATGCAGGGTCTAAAGGAAAGTGGAAGGCTGGCGGAAGGTGCGGTAACCCTTCGGATTGGCAACGGGGCAAAAGTTGCTGCTGTGGCTGTGGGCACCTACCATCTGCGACTACCGTCTGGCTTTAGTTTATTACTTAGAGACTGCTATTATGTACCTGCTGCTAGCAGAAATTTGATTTCTGTTTCATATCTAGCACAGGAAGGTCATGTTTTTACATTTGACAAAGACTGCTGTTCTATTTATTTCAGAAATAAAATAGTCGCACGTGGTTTTATGATTGACAGTCTCTATCATTTGCATATGGATGTATCTGTAAATGTGTCTGAGCAAGAAGTGAGTGCCAAAGGATCCAAGAGATCCAGGGATGAGATAAACCAAAAATATTTGTGGCACCTCAGACTTGGCCATATTGGAGAAGATAGAATGAACAAAATGGAGAAAGATGGGCTTATCGGCTCATTGACTTCCAAGTCATATCCAGTTTGCGAGTCCTGTCTTCAAGAAAAAATGGCTAGATTACCCTTTGTAGGATATGGGGAGAGGACCACTGAAATACTTACCCTGATACACACAGATGTGTGTGGCCTATTCGATGTACAAGCCAGGGGACGTTATTCGTACTTCATTACCTTTACCGATGATTATTCATGGTATGGGTATGTGTATCTTATGAGACACAAATCTGAATCTTTTGAAAAGTTTAAAGAGTTCAGAAATGAAGTAGAAAAACAAACTGAAAAACCTCTTAAGGCTCTTCGATCAGATCGAGGAGGAGAATACCTTAGTGGAGAATTTCGGGACTATCTCAAGGACAACGGCATAGTCTCACAATGAACTCCTCCGGGTACACCTCAACTCAACGGGGTGTCAGAGAGGAGAAATCGGACTCTATTGGATATGGTCCGGTCCATGATGAGCTTCACTGATCTACCAATGTTTCTTTGGGGAGATGCCTGACTTACCGCAGTATATCTACTGAATAGAGTTTCCTCTAAATCCGTTCCTACCACACCGTATGACATATGGCATGGTAAGAAACCAAGTCTTGGTCATCTCAAAATTTGGGGATGTCCGGCCCACGTCAAAAGACTACAGGCGGACAAGCTAGAGGCTAGGACCATAAGTGCTCGTTTTATAGGATATCCTAAAGAGTCATTAGGATACAATTTTTACGTCTCAGAGGATCACAATGTGTTTGTGAGCTGTCACGCCATCTTCTTGGAAAACCAGTTTATCCTTGATAGAGGCAGTGGGAGGAAAATTGAGCTTGAAGAGAAAGTCTCTGAAAAGCAACGAGTCATGGATCCTATAGAACCCATTCATACAGAGCCAGTACATGTTGTCCCTCAACCACCTCGCAGATCTAGTAGGGTCTCCCATCCTCCCGATAGATACTTAGGTATACTAGAAGAGGATACCGAGAAAATGTTCCTAGTGGGAGATAGGGATCACATACAGGATTCCAAAACCTACAACAAGGCGATATCAGATATCGATTTTGAGAAATGGCTGGAAGCCATGAAGTCAGAGTTAGACTCCATGCATTCCAACCAGGTCTGGACCTTAGTAGATCCACCAGAAGGTATTGTACCTATTGAATGCAAATGGATCTACAAAAGGAAGATAGGTTCGGATGGAAAGGTAGAGACCTATAAAGCAAGGCTAGTGGCGAAAGGGTATAGTCAACGCGAAGGCATTGACTATCAGGAGACCTTTTCACTTGTAACCATGCTAAAATCTATCCGAACATTGCTTGCCATTGCAGCATTTCATGATTATGAAATCTGGCAGATGGATGTGAAAACTGCTTTCCTGAATGGATATCTTGATGAAGATATCTATATGGAACAGCCTTTGGGTTTCACTTCCAGTGATGGAGATCACAAGGTTTGCAAGCTGCAAAGGTCCATCTATGGACTAAAGCAAGCATCTCGGAGTTGGAACACTCGTTTCGATGATGCAATCAAAACGTTTGATTTCATCAAAAACGAAGAGGAACCGTGTGTTTACAAAAAGGTTAGTGGGAGTCTCATGTATGCCATGCTATGTACACGACTTGATATAGCCCTTGCTGTGAGTGTCACAAGCAGATATCAGTCGAATCCAGGTGAAGAACACTGGACAGCTGTGAAGAATATTCTTTAAGTACTTGAGAAGAACTAAAGATTTATTCTTGGTCTTTGGAGGATCATCAGAGTTAAAGGTAGAAGGGTACACAGATTCAGACTTCATGACTGATGTCGATGATAGGAAGTCAACATCTGGATATGTGTTCTTATGCAATGGTGGTACGGTAAATTGGAAGAGTTCTAAACAACCGATCATTGCTGATTCTACTATGGAAGCTGAATACATCGCCGCCTCTGAAGCTGCTAAAGAAGGCTTCTGGTTCAAAAAATTCACTGCAAAGTTGGACGTGATGACATCAGATGCCATAACACTCTACTGCGATAATAATGGCGCCATAGCTCTTGCTAAGGAGCCAAGGTCTCATCAGAAGCCCAAGCACATAGAGCGGCGCTTCCACCTCATACGCGACTATGTTGAGAAGAAGTATGTCGAGGTGCAGAGAATAGACTCCGCGGACAACGTGGCAGACCCATTCACTAAGCAGCTGAGTCAGCAAAAGACTGAAGCCCACCTTGAGAAGATGGGACTAAGATATATGACCAATTGGCTTTAGTGCAAGTGGGAGATTGTTAGATGTATGCCCTAGAAACCAATCTGGCTGACACATTGTTAATTCTAGGGACATAATTTTGTACTTGACTATTTATTATTGAATAAATGAAAAGCATCTTTTTCATTTATATTGTTATTGTGTCTATTAATCGTCCAAGGAATTAATAAGATAATGATGCATATTCTCAAGAGTTGAGAATTTGAGCCATGTATCATTAGTGATTAATTTCTAAACGCTCCTGATCGATGGATCATCACGAGAATGGTGATCGATCCGATGAGATCAGTGCACACATTACTTTCCCTATGGATGGACGAAACTCGAGTCCACGGTGTGGAGATACTGAAGTAATAGTGCAGGTGCTTGTTAAGAACAAGGGTACTGAGCGTGACCAAGACAAGAAGTCACTTGGATGTCTATCCACTCGTCAGTGACTTGCTTGATGTTGCAGTAGTATGACTGGTCCTTTGACCTGCGATGCTTCGGCTACTCATAATGAGGTTATTGTAGTTTGACTGCACATATACATGGTCTCTAGCCATATGGGTCCATGCAGTGTAGATTGGCTGCAGTAGGTTCACTATAGGAGTAGGGTATGCACCTATAAGGAATCTATCGACCTTGATAGATAAGGAGAGATCCTATGTGATTTATAAGACTGAGTTCGTAAGACCTCGGCCGGGGCAGATTGCACAGTGGAGAAAGAGTTCTCCGCTCTCGAACTTAAGTCAAATAAATCTTGACATATGACAGACGAAGGGGTTTGACGAGTTATCCATGACCTCCGTCTTGTAGGGATCCACGATAGAAGGACTGTATCCCATGATAACTGCACCTAGAGGTTCATCATTCTATTCTGCTGGGTAGCCACTACATGTTGCTAGGTGTCACTGGTGGATGGTGGGACTCACAGGAATTATCTCGATGATCGATTAACCCTAATGAGTAGAGTTGGAATCGTTCCGATCCATTGAAAGAAGTTTTCAATGATATTGTGATAGAGATCACAATATATCTCACTACCAGTCAGAATAGAACCTATGGGGTCACACACACTAGAAGTATTGACCGATCCGATGGTTGAATCGTGATTAGGAATCACAAGTAATCAATTCGATTGATAATAAGTTGAAGAAGGAACAAAGGAAATTAATTAATTGGACTTAAAACAAGAGTCCTACTTGGAGTAGGATTCCTAGAGTCCTAATTGGATTAGGACTAGGAATCCTACTTGGACTGGGATTCCTACTTGGACTGGAATTCCTATTTGGAGTAGGACTAGGATTCCTACTTGGAGTAGGATTCCTACAATCCTAATTGGATTAGGAGTTTTGAATTAAATTTGGATTCCTACTTGGAGTAGGATTCCTAGAGTCCTAATCGGATTAGGATTTCGGATTCAAATTAGAGTTCTAATTGGATTAGGACTAAAATTAAATAAGTCCTAATTGGATTAGGATCTCCTAAGCCCTAATTAATCATCAACCTAATGAATCAAGATGACTCCTAATTGGGTTAGGATTGAAGAGTTCAAATTAAGTCATGGTTCATTCAAGTTCTAATTGGATTAGGACTTGTATAAAACCAAATTGGTTAAACCTTGGACTAAGCCTAATTAGATTAGGACTTAGCCACTAGAAGACCTCCTAATCCTCCTTAGAGGAGGACTAGGGTTAGCCAAGAGGGAGGGGGCGCACGCCCCTCCTCTTTTCCCTTGTTGGTGCGGCAACACAAGAGGGGCCGGCGCCCCTCTTGGAAAACAATCAAGGGCTCCTAACTTGTAGGAGCCCTTCATGCTTAAAAGGGGATGTGCGCGGCACCCTAGGGCTAATGATTCAAGCCCTCTTCCTTCTCCACCCATGAGCCCCCTCTCCTCCTCTTGTTTCAGCCGCAAGCAAAGGGAAAAGCCAAGAGGAGTCTTGGCGGCATCCTCTTCCTCCTTTCCTTCTTCCAACGCAGGCAAAGGAAAAAGGGCTGCAAGGCTTGGTGATCTTCTTCCATGGTTGCTCCTTCTTCTTCCTCCTCCCAAGTACAATCAAGGGTTGATTAAAAGGGAGGACATCAGCCACCATGTTTTCTCTGCAAGGGAGCTAGCACCCCGGGGAGAAAAAGAAGCTTGGATCGATTTCTACTTCGTGTGGATACCCGTAGAGGCCGGGCACTTGAACGGCTTCAAACGAACCTTCATCCAAAACCACGATCATCAGTTTGCAGTGATCATCTACCCGCACAAGGTGAAGATCTGATCTTCTAATGTTTTTAAAAAATTTTTAATCCTTATCTATCTACGAATGGTTTTAAACAACGTTCATGCGATGAACGGTTGATCCCGCGCATGCCTCTTCCGCTGCATCTGAAATTTTTGAAATTTTTCTGTGGCATGGGCGGGTTCCTAACAGTACTTTGGGACTTGGATTATTACTGAGCTCATATTTGACCCAGCTATTGGGTATAAATGTGGTCATAGTTCATGGTTGTCGAGATGATCATAATATTTTTAAAAAAATTGATTTATGAGCAAAATTTAGATTTTGAAATGATAAGATAGTGTATAGATATAGTTTTGAATTGATATACTTTGCATGCTTAATTTCAGTATATTATTATTATTATATTGGTTGAATTTATCTAACTAAAGTGTTCGTTGCTTACTAGGTTTCTAGCTTATTATATGATTTATTACTATTTTTACACATTCGAAGAATTGGCTTGACTCGAGGATTTATCATGAAGGAGCGATTAGAGATAAGATTTTGACATCTTTATTTAAACTAGATTTTTTTGAGTGATGCAAGATTTTGGAATATTATTGATTTTGTGAGACTTTTAATTTTATTATTTAAATAAGAATTTGAATGTTAACTATTTAAATTTATTCTGCTGCTCATATATGATATCATGTTGAGATGCCTTGCATGCTTGTAAGGAGAATTTTTTATAAGTATGCGGCGGTTGCTGCGACCCCTAGCTCAAGATCTCGGGTCGAGGCGTTTCATACGCTAAATAAATCAATAGCGACAACTCAAAAATGAATGGTAGTTGTGCTTCAGGCAGGCAAAGGTACCTCCTGCCTGCTTGATGAAGAACTTGTTATCTTGTCCTAAATTCAGAAGGATAATTAAGACAATCAACAAGACATCCAATCTCAATTAGTGTGTAACAATAAAGGAAAACACAGCCATGGAGTTCCATTAGCTAGCCTTGAATGTCACAATCTTTCAACATGGTTTTTGAGCTTAAAACTACTATAGTAAGAAGTGAGTACCACAGTTCTGAGGCAACAAGACGGCTAATTGAAACCCTAGTGGCTGAAGCCAACAAGACAGCTAATTGAAACCCTAGTGGCTGAAGGAAAGACAACCCAATTGTTACAAATTTTGAAAGTTCACTTGTTCACTATATCTATAATAGCAACGAGGGGAAATTTCCACGGCAACCACTAATTGAAATGAATTTATAAAGAATTATATGAATGGAAATATTATGGAAAATCACTCACAACTAATGGTAATCATCAAGAATTGCTTGACTGTATAATACCAAGAACTGCACAAGACCTTACAGCTGCCAGAAATCAAAAGATCAATGTTGTTTACTTACAAAGATATGCGCTAAGTTATAATACCTATTCCAACTAATAAGAAACTGGGCCTACTGTTGGGAACCCGCCCATGCCGCTGATATTTCAAAAAATTTTTCAGATGGCAGCGGAATCGGCATGCACGGGTTCGACGTTCATCGCATGAACGTTGTTTCGAGACCTTTCGTAATTAGGTAAGAATTAAAACTTTTAAAACTATTAGGAAGATCAAATCTTCACCTTGCGCGGGTAGATGATCACCGCAAATCTGAATTCGTGGTTTTGGAAGAGGGTTCGCTTGAAGCCGTTCAAACGTCCGGCCTCTACGGGTATCCACACGAAGCAGGATCCGATCCAAGCTCTCTATCTCACCGGGGTGCTAGCTCCCTTGCAGAGATAGCTTTTGATGGCTGATCTCCTCTCTTTCAATCAACCCTTGATTGTGCTTGAGAGGAGGAAGAAGAAGGATGAAGATGGGAAGAAGATCAAAAGCCCCTGCAGCCTTCTTCTTTTTCCATGCGTTGGAGCCAAGGAAGAAGACCAAGAGGAGGGAGACGCCTCCTCTTCTTTTCCCTTTGCTGATGGCGGCTGAACCAAGGAGAGATGGAGAGGGGGTGGCCACGTGATGAAGAGGAGAAAGGTCCATCTAGGGCGCCGGCCCTAGTCCTCCTTTAATAAGGATGAAGGGCTCCTACAAGTTAGGAGCCCTTGACTACTTTCCAAGAGGGGGCGCCGGCCCCCCTTCTCTCTTCATGTCGCACCAACTAAGTGAAGAGGGGCTGATGCCCCTCTTACTTGGTTAACCCAATCCTCTTCCAAAGAGGATTAGGTGCCTCTCTCATGGTTTAATCCTAATCTAATTAGGATTAGCCAAATTTGGGTTCAATCTACGCTAGTCCTAATCCAATTAGGACTTGAATGAATCATGACTTAATTGAACTCTTCAATCCTAATCCAATTAGGAGTCATGTTGATTCATTAGATTAATAATTAATTTAGACTTAAGAAATCCTAATCCAATTAGGATTTGTTTAATTTTAGTCCTAATCCAATTAGGACTTTATTTGAATTCGAAGTCCTAATCCAATTAGGATTTCTAGGAATCCTACTCCAAGTAGGAATCCAATTTTAATTCAAAGTTCCTAATCTCATTAGGATTGTAGGAATCCTATTCCAAGTAGGAATCCCAGTCCTACTCCAACTAGGATTCCCAGTCCTAATCCAATTAGGACTCTAGGAATCCTACCCAAAGTAGGATTCTTGTTTCAAGTCCAATTAATTAATTCCCTTTCCTTCTTCAACTTCTTATCAATCAAATTGATTACTTGTGATTCCTAATCACGATTTCAACCATCGGATCGGTCAATACTTCTAGTGTGTGTGACCCCATAGGTTCTACTCTGACTGGTAGTGAGATATATTGTGATCTCTATCTCAATATCATTGAAAACTCCTTTCAATGGGTTGGAACGATTCCAACTCAACTCATTAGGGTTTATCGATCATCAAGATAATCCCTATGAGTCCCACCATCCACCAGTGACACCTAGCAGCATGTAGTGGCTACCCAGTAGAATAGAAGATGAACCTCTAGGTGCAGTTAACGTGTGATACAGTCCTACTATCGTGGATCCCTACAGGACGGAGGTCATGGACAACTCGTCAAACCCCATCGTCTGTCATATGTCAAGATTTATTCGACTTGAGTTCGCTAATGGAAAACTCTTTTTCCACTTTATATTACTGCCCTGGCCAAGGTCTTAGAACTCAGTCTAACAAATCACATAGGATCACTCCTCTTCTATCAAGGTCGATAGATTCCTTATAGGTGCATACCCTACTCCTACAGTGAACTTACTGCAGCCAATCTACACTGCATGGACCCATATGGCTAGAGACCATGTATGTGTGCAGTCAAACTACAATAACCTCACTGTGAGTAGCCGAAGCACCGCAGGTCAAAGGACCAGTCACACTACTGCAACATCAAGCAAGTCACTGACGAGTGGATAGACATCCAAGTGACTTCTTGTCTTGGTCACGCTCAGTACCCTTGTTCTCTAACAAGCACCTGCACTATCACTTCAGCGTCCCTACACTGTGGACTCAAGTCTCGTCCATCCAGAAGGAAAGTGATCTGTGCACTGATCGGATCGATCACCGTCCTCGTGATGATCCATTGATCAGGAGCATTTAGAAATTAATCACCAATGATACATGGCTTAAATTCTCAACTCTTGAGAATATGTATCATCATCTTATTAATTTCTTGGACGATTCATAGACACATAAACAATATGAATGAAAAGATGCCTTTTATTTATTCAATAATAAATAGTCAAGTACAAAATTATGTCCCTAGAATCAACAATGTGTCAGCCAAATTGGCTTCTAGGGCATACATCTAACAATCTCCCACTTGCACTAAAGCCAATTGGTCATATATCTTAGGCCCATCTTCTCAAGGTGGGCTTCAGTCTTTTTCTGACTCAGCTGCTTAGTGAACGGGTCTGCCACGTTATCCGCGGAGTCTACTCTCTGCACCTCTACGTCATAGTCGCGTATGAAATGGAAGCGCCGCTCTATGTGCTTGGACTTCTGATGAGACCATGGCTCCATAGCTAGTGCTATGGTGCCAATGTTATCGCAGTAAAGTGTTATGGCATCTAATGACATTACACCCAACTCTGCAATTAACTTTTAATCAGAAGGTTTCCACTGCATCCTTAGATACGGCTTAAGATTCAGCTTCTAAGGTAGAATCTATAATGATCGGTTGTTTGGAACTCTTCCAATTTACTGAACCACAATTGCACATATTCTGATGTAGACTTTCTATCATCAATATGTGTGCATCCTTCTACCTTCAACTCTGATCTTTTTCCAAAGACCAAGAACATGTCCCTAGTTCTTCTCAAGTACTTAAGACTGTTCTTCACAGCTATCCAGTGCTTCTTGCCTGGATCCGACTGATATCTGCTTGTGACACTCACAGCAAGAGCTATATCAGGTCGTGTACACAGCATGGCATACATGAGGCTTCCTATTGCCGATGCATAGGGAATCTTGCTCATGCGTTGAATCTCTTCAGATGTGTTGGGGCACATCTTCTTGGAGAGATGAATTCCATGCCTTAGGGGTAAGAGACTCCTCTTGGAGTTTTCCATGCTGAACCTCTTCAGCACCTCCTTTATGTACATTTTCTGTGAAAGGCCAAGCATCCTTTTAGATCTATCTCTATAGACCTTTATTCCCAAAATATAGGATGCTTCCCCAAGGTCTTTCATGGAGAATTTTTTTGACAACCAGACCTTGACCGAGGTTAGCATGGGAATATCATTCCCTATCAGTAGGATGTCGTCCACGTACAGTACGAGAAAAACGACAGCACTCCCACTAACCTTTTTGTAAACACACGGTTCCTCTTCGTTTTTGATGAAATCAAACGTTTTGATTGCGTCATCGAAACGAGTGTTCCAACTCCGAGATACTTGCTTTAGTCCATAGATGGACCTTTGCAGCTTGCAGACCTTGTGATCTCCATCACTGGAAGTGAAATCCAAAGGCTGTTCCATATAGATATCTTCATCAAGATATCCATTCAGGAAAGCAGTTTTCACATCCATCTGCCAGATTTCATAATCATGAAATGCTGCAATGGCAAGCAATGTTCGGATGGATTTTAGCATGGCTACAGGTGAAAAGGTCTCCTGATAGTCAATGCCTTCGCGCTGACTATACCCTTTCGCCACAAGCCTTGCCTTATAGGTCTCTACCTTTCCATCCGAACCTATCTTCCTTTTGTAGATCCATTTGCATCCAATAGGTACAATACCTTCTGGTGGGTCTACTAAGGTCCAGACTTGGTTGGAACGCATGGAGTCTAACTCTGACTTCATTGCTTCCAGCCATTTTTCGGAATCGACATCAGATATCGCCTCGTTGTAGGTTTTGGGATCCTGTATGTGATCCCTATCTCCCACCAGGAACATTTCCTCGGTATCCTCTTCTAGTATACCTAAGTATCTATCGGGAGGATGGAAGACCCTACTAGATCTACGAGGTGGTCGAGGGACATCGTGTACTGGCTCTGTATGAATGGGTTCAATAGGATCCATGACTCGTTGCTTTTCAGAGACTTTCTCTTCAAGCTCAATTTTCCTCCCACTGCCTCTATCAAGGATAAACTGATTTTCCAAGAAGATGGCATGACGGCTCACAAACACATTGTGATCCTCTGAGACGTAAAAATTGTATCCTAATGACTCTTTAGGATATCCTATAAAACGAGCACTTATGGTCCTAGCCTCTAACTTGTCCGCCTGTAGTCTCTTGACATGGGCCGGACATCCCCAAATCTTGAGATGACCCAGACTTGGTTTCTTACCATGCCATATCTCATACGGTGTGGTAGGAACGGATTTAGAGGGAACTCTATTCAATGAATAAATCGCTGTGAGTAAGGCATCTCCCCAAAGGAACATAGGTAAATCAGTGAAGCTCATCATGGACCTGACCATATCCAATAGGGTCCGATTCCTCCTCTCTGACACCCCGTTGAGTTGAGGTGTACCCGGAGGTGTCCATTGTGAGACTATGCCGTTTTCTTTGAGATAGTCCCGGAATTCCCCACTAAGGTATTCTCCTCCTCGATCTGATCGAAGAGCCTTAAGAGGTTTTCCAGTTTGTTTTTCTACTTCATTCTTGAACTCTTTGAACTTTTCAAAAGATTCAGACTTGTGTCTCATAAGATACACATACCCATACCGTGAATAATCATCGGTAAAAGTAATGAAGTAAGAATAACGTCCCCTGGCTAGCACATCGAATGGGCCACATACATCTGTATGTATTAGGGTAAGTATTTCAGTGGTCCTCTCCCCATGTCCTACAAAGGGCAGTCTAGCCATTTTTCCTTGAAGACAGGACTCGCAAACTGGATATGACTCGGAAGTCAATGAGCCAAGAAGCCCATCTTTATCCATTTTGTTCATCCTATCCTCTCCAATATGGCCAAGTCTGAGGTGCCACAAATATCTTTGGTTTATCTCATCTTTGGATCTTTTGGATCCTTTGGCACTCATATCTCGCTCGGTAACATTCACAGATACATCCATATGTAAATGATAGAGACTGTCAATCATGAAACCACGTGCGACTATTTTATTTCTCAAATAAATAGAACAGCAATCTTTGTCAAATGTAAAAACATAACCTTCCTGTGCTAGACATGAAACAGAAATCAAATTTCTGCTAGCAACAGGTACATAATAGCAGTCTCTAAGTATTAAACTAAATCCAGACGGTAGTCGCAGATGGTAGGTGCCCACAGCCACAGCAGCAACTTTTGCCCCGTTGCCAACCCGAAGGGTTACCGCACCTTCCGCCAGCCTTCTACTTTCCTTTAGACCCTGCATGGTAGTGCACAAATGAGCACTAGAACCAGAATCTATAACCCAACTAGAAGTAGAAGAAACTGTTAGATTAGTTTCAATTATGAGCAAGTCTATACCTTCTGAAGGTATGTCACCTTTCTTGTTCTTTAGGCTCTCGAGGTATGAAGGACAGTTTCTCTTCCAGTGGCCTTCGACATTGCAGTGGAAACATTTTCCTTTGTCGTTAGCCTTTTTCTTTTGAACTTCCTTCTTTTGCTTCTTGTCTTTCTTCTGCTTCTTTGCAGGCTTCTTTTTCTTCCAAGTAGACTTTCTCTTGGAACCAGAAGTCAACTCAGCAGCAAGGACATTGCCCCTTAAACCTTTCAAGGTTCCCTCAGCAGTTACCAACATGTTGATTAGTTCAGTCTTAGTGCATTCAATCTTATTCATGTGGTAGTTTACTATAAACTGACCAAATGAATCAGGAAGTGACTGTAGGATCAAATCCACTTGCAATTCCTTGTGCATGTCCATACCGAGCTTCTCAAGCTCCTCTAGGTCCTTGATCATGGTCAGACCGTGATCATGGACAGACTGCCCTTCGCGCATCTTCGCTTTGAAAAGCCTCTTGGACACTTCAAAACGAGCTGTGCGACTCTGCTCACCATACAACTCTTGCAGGTGTGCCAGTATGTCCCTAGCAGTCTTTATATTTTCATGCTGGCATTGGAGTTCATTAGACATGGATGCCATCATATAGCATTTTACTCTAATGTCATCATCCAACCACTTTTTATGCAACTCACGCTGAACATCAGTAGGACGTGCTGGTAGTGTGGGGATATCTGAATCGAGTATGTAGCCTATCTTCTCACAGTCCAAAACTATTTTGAGATTTCTAAGCCAGTCTTTGTAATTGGTTCCGGTCAGTCGGTTGGTCTCAAGAATACGGGTCAGAGGGTTTGAAGCCGACATTGTATCTGCAGAGAGTAAAGATTCTAGTTAGACTTTTGTACTTGATCCTAATCTGTTCTAAGGTCTTTTAGAACAAATGTAACTCCCACTATTTTCTCGAATCCCTCACACTCCCCTGGTAGGGAAACGGAAATCCTACACGACTAGGGTTTCTAGTGGGTACTGCGGTCCCACCAATTTACATGCCACCTCACCTAACAGTTATTGGTGACACATAGATGGATGAGTGTACAACTCTTGTACAATGCTTCTCAAGCATGTTGCAGTGTAACTTGGTCTCTAAGCCATGAAGACCTCACCTAACAGTTATTGGTCCCATTTCTTAGTTAAGTCAGACCCACCGTATAACCGTAGGAATAAAGTCGTCATTGGGTCCTCACCTAACAGTTATTGGTGCCCAACCCCACCTTTACCCTACAACATCTCATGTCTATAGAGAGGTCCAGCCCCCCGATGCAACTTGACCACTGTGTCCAGCCGAGACAAATCAACATCAGAAAGGCCTTAGCAGCTCTACTACAGTGGAAGACCTATTGACTTAATATTGGTTAATCAGGTCTTAGTGTTTGCAACTTGAGCCCTTCATAAGAGGTAATCGAATAATTGGCCAGGTAAGCAGGTGGGAGGCTCCCCTTACTCTGAGAGTAAGGTCCTAATTAAGTAACCACCTTTCATGCTTTCCTAGACACCAATTAGATCAATTAATCTAATATGACTTGCTCATGTCGGTTCACTCTCGACTTGATTGAGGAGGTTTTGATTTAGGTCTCAATTGGGTTTGCTACATCACATGTAAACCTATCTACCCGACTCGCATTCACATCTCATGCAAACGGTACATCACAGGCAGTTATAATCGCAGCATCAAATAAAGTTAAACTTTAAATAGGTGATGATCATGGATTCTAATTAGGTCGTATTACAAGCACATGCACATCAATCGATCAAGTGGTCTTCAACTCTTGAATTGGTTCCAAGCCTCCTTGATTCGATCTTTGATCAACTCTTGATCCCATCGCCATCAACCGCTTAGATCACCTTTCATCTCATGCCTTTGCTTCAACTTGATCGTTGATGTACATCACATCACAGAAATACAACCAGATGTAAAATAAAAATAAAAATAAATTACATCTCCTTTTAGGAGGCACGCAGGCCTCTCAAAATATCAAATAAGATGCATGCAAACATCTGAAAAATTACATGACATCGCAGATCACATCGCAGGTCATTACATTTGATACCAAAAGGGGTTGAATCCTATGATCATCACCGTATGCAACAATTATAATTTTCAGATCTGAAAACTAACTGATTGTATCATGACATAGGTCGCTGATCATGCTAATCATGATTCTAAACTTTGTAATCCCATTAACAATGTAATTAGAATCATCATTTTATCACATAAAAATCAGCATTCAAAAATCAGCACCCCTGAAAAATCTGCATGCAGAATTTTTCAGCATGCATGATCATTCAATTTTCAGATCTAATTAGCCTTTAGATATTTAATTCTTACCTTAATCTACGAAGCCTAGGCTCTGATACCACTGTTGGGAACCCGCCCATGCCGCTGATATTTCAAAAAAATTTTCAGATGGCAGCGGAATCGGCATGCACGGGTTCGACGTTCATCGCATGAACGTTGTTTCGAGACCTTTCGTAATTAGGTAAGAATTAAAACTTTTAAAACTATTAGGAAGATCAAATCTTCACCTTGCGCGGGTAGATGATCACCGCAAATCTGAATTCGTGGTTTTGGAAGAGGGTTCGCTTGAAGCCGTTCAAACGTCCGGCCTCTACGGGTATCCACACGAAGCAGGATCCGATCCAAGCTCTCTATCTCACCGGGGTGCTAGCTCCCTTGCAGAGATAGCTTTTGATGGCTGATCTCCTCTCTTTCAATCAACCCTTGATTGTGCTTGAGAGGAGGAAGAAGAAGGATGAAGATGGGAAGAAGATCAAAAGCCCCTGCAGCCTTCTTCTTTTTCCATGCGTTGGAGCCAAGGAAGAAGACCAAGAGGAGGGAGACGCCTCCACTTCTTTTCCCTTTGCTGATGGCGGCTGAACCAAGGAGAGATGGAGAGGGGGTGGCCACGTGATGAAGAGGAGAAAGGTCCATCTAGGGCGCCGGCCCTAGTCCTCCTTTAATAAGGATGAAGGGCTCCTACAAGTTAGGAGCCCTTGACTACTTTCCAAGAGGGGGCGCCGGCCCCCCTTCTCTCTTCATGTCGCACCAACTAAGTGAAGAGGGGCTGATGCCCCTCTTACTTGGTTAACCCAATCCTCTTCCAAAGAGGATTAGGTGCCTCTCTCATGGTTTAATCCTAATCTAATTAGGATTAGCCAAATTTGGGTTCAATCTACGCTAGTCCTAATCCAATTAGGACTTGAATGAATCATGACTTAATTGAACTCTTCAATCCTAATCCAATTAGGAGTCATGTTGATTCATTAGATTAATAATTAATTTAGACTTAAGGAATCCTAATCCAATTAGAATTTGTTTAATTTTAGTCCTAATCCAATTAGGACTTTATTTGAATTCGAAGTCCTAATCCAATTAGGATTTCTAGGAATCCTACTCCAAGTAGGAATCCAATTTTAATTCAAAGTTCCTAATCTCATTAGGATTGTAGGAATCCTATTCCAAGTAGGAATCCCAGTCCTACTCCAACTAGGATTCCCAGTCCTAATCCAATTAGGACTCTAGGAATCCTACCCAAAGTAGGATTCTTGTTTCAAGTCCAATTAATTAATTCCCTTTTCTTCTTCAACTTCTTATCAATCAAATTGATTACTTGTGATTCCTAATCACGATTTCAACCATCGGATCGGTCAATACTTCTAGTGTGTGTGACCCCATAGGTTCTACTCTGACTGGTAGTGAGATATATTGTGATCTCTATCTCAATATCATTGAAAACTCCTTTCAATGGGTTGGAACGATTCCAACTCAACTCATTAGGGTTTATCGATCATCAAGATAATCCCTATGAGTCCCACCATCCACCAGTGACACCTAGCAGCATGTAGTGGCTACCCAGTAGAATAGAAGATGAACCTCTAGGTGCAGTTAACGTGTGATACAGTCCTACTATCGTGGATCCCTACAGGACGGAGGTCATGGACAACTCGTCAAACCCCATCGTCTGTCATATGTCAAGATTTATTCGACTTGAGTTCGCTAATGGAAAACTCTTTTTCCACTTTATATTACTGCCCTGGCCAAGGTCTTAGAACTCAGTCTAACAAATCACATAGGATCACTCCTCTTCTATCAAGGTCGATAGATTCCTTATAGGTGCATACCCTACTCCTACAGTGAACTTACTGCAGCCAATCTACACTGCATGGACCCATATGGCTAGAGACCATGTATGTGTGCAGTCAAACTACAATAACCTCACTGTGAGTAGCCGAAGCACCGCAGGTCAAAGGACCAGTCACACTACTGCAACATCAAGCAAGTCACTGACGAGTGGATAGACATCCAAGTGACTTCTTGTCTTGGTCACGCTCAGTACCCTTGTTCTCTAACAAGCACCTGCACTATCACTTCAGCGTCCCTACACTGTGGACTCAAGTCTCGTCCATCCAGAAGGAAAGTGATCTGTGCACTGATCGGATCGATCACCGTCCTCGTGATGATCCATTGATCAGGAGCATTTAGAAATTAATCACCAATGATACATGGCTTAAATTCTCAACTCTTGAGAATATGTATCATCATCTTATTAATTTCTTGGACGATTCATAGACACATAAACAATATGAATGAAAAGATGCCTTTTATTTATTCAATAATAAATAGTCAAGTACAAAATTATGTCCCTAGAATCAACAATGTGTCAGCCAAATTGGCTTCTAGGGCATACATCTAACACCTAGTTCACTTGACCAGCCCAAATATCAAAGTTGGAGAGGGAGACAAAAAAAAAAGAATAAAGCCCTCTTCGACTTTGAGTAGGAAACAAAAAAAAAAGGGTAAGCCATGTTCGACTTGGAGTATGAGATGGAAAAAATAAGAGATAGAACCCTGTTCGACTTGGAGTAGACCAACCCAGATGCTAGAGTTGGAGTAGGAGATGGAAAAAAAAGAATAGAGCCTTGTTCGACCTTGAGTAGGAAATGAAAAAAAAAGGATAAACCCTGTTTGACTTGGAGTAGGAGAAAAATAAAAAAGGAGATAGAACTATTCGACAAGGAGTAGGAGATAGAAAAAGAAATAGAACCCTATTCGACTTGAAGTAGGAAACAAAATCCTCCATCCTGATTTCCTACGGCAGCTAGAAAATCTAGCCTCCAATGGCTATTTAAAGACTCCCGCATCCCCTTTCGCCTCACCACCGATAAACTTTGCCAATTGCCACCACTAGCCACTGTCGGTTCCTTTCTCTTCTTCTTAGTGTCCAACGACCTTGGCTCACAGTGCTTACAGAGATTACAGTTGAGCACTCGTCTTAGAGAGATTTTTAAAATTATTTGGACCTATCATTTGGTTTTACTCACAAAGTAAGTAATGTAACCTTTTTTCTAGATTTATCAGCAAATTATATAATTATTACTTAATAAATTTGAATCATACTATTCATGATGCATGAATTCAATATTTTTAATTACTGAATATACTTTATTTTGAAATATTATGATGATGTATAGTTGGAAATATTGAACTCGTTTGATTGATTTTGATATTGCATGATTTCTTGTATTTTTGTTGAACTGAGATCTGAACTATATGATTGTTTTGAACTCTCGGTCTGACTATATTAAGAACCCCGCAAATGTGGACTAATACATTGGCATTTGATTAGTCCTGAAGGTTCTATCGTAAGAAGATGCGCGACATACTACAAGTAGATACACGGTCCTGAAGAAATTTGCCACAAGATGATGTGTGGTACACCGTAAGAAGATACACAGTATTATGACCCTGCGAGAGAAAAAATATAATCGTAGCTCCTGGTTGACGAGGTGAACTTAATGATTTGAAAGAATATGGATTTATGAATGAAATTTGATTTTGAGAAAGAATAAATTTAGCATGCATAATATTTTGATAATGTTGCATACTAAGATTTGGTTTTAAATTAATGAATTCTATATGCTTATTTTTTGTAAATAATTATTTAAATTATTACTCGTTTAATTTAGTTAAAGTGTTCATTGTTTATTGGGCTATCTAGCCCATTATTCTATATTTTAATATTTTTACAGATTCTGAAAACTAAGATAGCACACGATTATGATCAAAATAGTGACTAGAGGCCAAATTTGACATCTTTAAATTTAGATCAGATTTTGACTAGAGTTTGATGCAATATCTTTTGAATATTGTTGGTTTTTTGAGATATTAAAATTTGGTTCTAATTATTTAATTAAAGTTTGAACATTGGTTATTTAAATTTATTTTGTTGTTTGCTTTATTATATCATGATGAAATGCCTTGTATACTTGTAAGAAAAGTTTTCTATAAGTATGCGGCAATTGCCGCGACCCCTAACTCATAATCTTAGATCGGGGGCATGACAGTTAATATGCAAGGCATCTCATCATGATATCATAAAGAAAACAATGGATTAAATTTAAATAACCATTGTTCAAACTTTAATTAAATAATTATAACCAAATTCTAATGTCTCAAAGAGCTAACAATATTCAAAAGATTTTGCATCAAATGCTAGTCAAATCCTTATCTAAATTTAAAGATGTCAAATTCGACCTCTAGTCACTCTTTCAATCATAACTTCATGCCATCTTAGATATTAGAATTTGTAAAAATAGTAAGATATGAAATAATACGCTAGATAGCCCAATGAACATTGAACACTTTAACTATATTAATTAAATAATTATTTACAAAAAATAAGCATATGGAAATTATTAATGCAAAACTAAATCCCAGTATGTAGGATTATCAAAAATATTATGCATGCTAAATTTAATCTTTCTCAAAATCAAATTTTGTTCAAAAATACAAATTCTTTTAAATCATCAAGTTTATCTCATCAATCATGACCATATTTTTCTTGTGGCAGGGTCACAATACCGCATATTTTCTTGCAGTATACTGCGCATCATCTTGCGGAAAAGTCCTTCAGGACTGCATTTCTGCTTGCAATATGCCGCACATCTTCTTGCGACATAATTTTCAAGACTAATCAGATGCCAATGTATTAGCCCTATTGGCAGGGTCCTTAATATAATCCGTCTATGTTCAAAACAATCATACAGCTCATATTGCAGTTCAACAAACATACAAGAAATTATAAGATATCGAAATCAATTAAACGAGTTCAATATTTCCAACCTTGCACCATCATAATATTCCAAAATAAAACATTTTCATTGATAAAATGTTTAAATAATATGATTAAAATATTGGTCGTTAAATTCATGCATCATAAATAGTATGATTAAAATTTATTAACTTAATAATCTTATAATTTGTTGATAAACCTTAAAAAAAAATCACATTATCTACCTTACAAGCGGAACCAAACTATATATCTAAATAATTTCAAAAATCTCTCTCA
Source organism: Phoenix dactylifera (assembly GCF_009389715.1). Lineage (NCBI taxonomy): Eukaryota > Viridiplantae > Streptophyta > Magnoliopsida > Arecales > Arecaceae > Phoenix > Phoenix dactylifera. Next base: position 720,310 of record NW_024067724.1, on the reverse strand, counting down.
AAACCAAAGACTCTGGCAAGCCCTTAACTAAAATTTATATAAGCATTGTGAGCCAAGACCATTAGATGCCAAGAGGAGAAAAAAAATACCGACGATAATTTAACAGTGGCAATCAACAAAACCTATCGACGATGAGGCAAAAAGGAGATATAGGGATCTTTAAACAACCATCGTAGGTTATCTATTTTCTTTCCGTTTCCTATTTTAAGTCGAACAAAGCTCTATTCTTTTTTTCGTCACCTAATCATGTGAACCCGGCCAAATTTCTTATTAGCTAAGCTAGGTGTTCCATAAAGAAGGGTGATTAAGAAGAGGAGCCTAATGGAGTACCAGAGTGCTCAGACGTAGCTCTATACTTCGAAGGACTCGTCATGCTCGGACCATATAATCTCAAGCCAACCTGAGCTCTCCCTTATTTTTTAATCCTTGACCATATTCAGGCTTGGCTTGTTTATAAGCCAAGATTTAGATATTGCTTGACCTCAGCTTGTTTCCTAGCCGAGCCGAGCTAAAACGACCTTTAAACGAGCCAAGCCCAAGCTCCTCATCAACAGCTTGCATCGTTTGCAGCCCTCCTGCGAAGCAACCACTGTTGTAGAATACCACAAATAGTTCATCAAACAACATAAATCTAAACAACATTGTTTCATGTGATCAAAGAAAGAATACTACTAATAAAGACGAGAGCTAAGCCAAACAGCTGGGCACTCCCTAGTCGCATTTTTGACAGTTTATTGGAACGAGCAGAGCATCATTATTCCCTTTACAGCTGCAAAGTATATCATAAGAACAGGGCCTGCTTCACAGGCATCATTAGAAAGACAACAGAATTTCCATAAGAGATTTCTGCGTGCCGCATATTTAAACACAGGTAGCGTTGGCTACATTTTGTTTTTCATCGTAAGGGTTATATTACTGCCCATATCTAACAAGAAAATGAAACTAGAAGAAAAAACTTAACTAAGAAGCTAAGCCCCAAATTTACAAAATGTATCTTGGGAAATAGAGCACCACGTTGATACAAAAGGAACATGATAAATAGCTGGACTGTTTAGAAGCAAGGGCTCAGCTCTTCACATATTTTTCTACATAAGCCTGCAGGGAACAAAAATACAAGGTAAGTAATCACCAAGAATAATGACAAGAACATTACCAAAGAAATAAACTAAAAGGATAAGCTTAGGTCACCTGTACAAGTCTGTTGAGTTTCGTTTTAGAGTGCAACAGATAAAGGTCGATTTTCTCCTGTGTTTGAGGGATATTGGGGCCCTGCATTGCACCAGTAACTTTCTCAACTACTTTCTTCACAATGGTCTTGTGAGCTTCTTTGCTCAAATGACCTTCCTTCCAAGTCGGCTTTAATATATCCTTCACATACTCCACAAGTGCACATTTGAACAACCGAATGCCCTTCATCTCCTTGCTTCTCTTGCTCTCCCCATCGGTCCGCATATCAGCATCCAAATCTTCCGAATGGGCAGCTTGTTCCTTCTTAATTTGACCAGTTTCTATTTCATTTACTTTCTTGGATGCAGTATCGCCACTCAAATCGGCCTGCATAGGATTATCATCTCCATGATGTTGTTTTTCCTCCAAATTAACACCCTTACTGGGATTGCCATCAGTGCCATCAATAATAGATACTGGAATCATGCTCTTCAAATGTGTTTGTGTTTGTGTTTCCACCATTCTAGGATCCTTTTGCTCTGTGGAATTTGATGAGAATCCAGGTGGAAGATTGCCGGTCTCAGACTTAATAGGTTGCATGCTATCAGATGTAGGAACATGGGGCTTTTGTGTCCAAGACCCTTCGCTAGGATGAAGAAATGGTGCCACAGGAGGTGCAGGAGGCGTCACAGAACTGGGGGGGAACAGTTGCGATGGTTGCAGTCCGGAATTATGGAAGTACTGTGCTAAAGATGCTGAAAGGTCTGTTATTCGAGCAGCTAGGTCACTGGTTACCACTTTGTGAGCAACAGGAGTATCAGAACATAGTGGCAATGGTTTTTTCTCTGATTCATCAGTTTTTTGATTAATTTGCTCCCTGCCTGTATTTTCGGAGCTTGTTTGAAGACTCTTCTCGTCTGATTTAAAGCTCACAGTATTTGGAGGTTCAGGAGTTGCATATTGATTTTGCCCATCTGGAACCAGTAGATGGATATTCTGGTTACTTGGTCCATTTTGAGGCGGAGGTAGACTCTGGTGACTCTGCCCACTCAAACTATTGTTCTGTTGGTTCAGTCCATTAAAAGGAGGAACAATGTATTGAATCTGCCCACCAAGATTGAAGTTCTGTTGGCTTTGTCCACTCTGAGGTGGAGGAAGGCTCTGTACAATTTGAAAGTTCTGTCGGCTCTGTCCGGTTTGAGGTGGAGGAAGATTCAGATTCTGTTGAATCTGCCCTCCAGGACTGTAGTTTGGTTTGTTTTGTCCAAGATGAACTGGCTGGTTCTGCATGCCAAGCTTAAAATTCTGAGTATTTAACAGTGCTGGAGGCACTATAAACTGACTCTGCCCATTCGAAGTCATTGGATAAAGTTGTTGCAATTGCCCACTAAAATTTAGTGGAGGGACAGTTTGCTGAAACTGGACATTTGGAGTGAAACTTTGTGCATGAAAAGACTGTGGACCCATATACTGGCTCTGCCCATCCTGGCTGAAGCTCTGTCCAGCAATAGAAACCACAGTGGATAGATTACTAGCTGAGTTCATCTCAGCGTTGGGCCTAGCATTGTTAGCAACCATAGTCCCATTTTTTTCACAAGAGAACATATCATTCTTAATGTTATATGTTCTATCAGCTGTCTGTAGTGCAGAGACTGTTGGAATTTGATACTGCCCAGAATTTTCTTCAGTAATTTTCTCTTCTTGGGAGGTTGAAGCCTTTTGGGAAGCTTCATGTTCTACTATTTGACAGTTGCTGCCTTCAGGATTTTGGGATTGTGGATGTTGAGGCTTCTGTCCAGAATCTACTCTATCAATAGACTGAGGAGGAGCAATTCCTGCACCATCATTAGAAATCCACTGCGATGAATTTGTCAGATTAATTGCAGTGGTCTGGTCACTACAATTTGAGATAATACTTCTTAAACCATCACCAGTTCCCAGATTATAAATCAAGCTATCATCACCTGGCCTGCCTTCCAAATGTCCATGAGTTCCACCTTGATGCGAGAACTTGCAATCTTCACCACGACGGCAACGGCCTTCAGCAAAATACTTGCAAGGAGTGTCACTTACCCTGCGAGACTCAATCCTCTGCCCAAGAGATGCATTTGAATCCCTTCTATCATAAGTCATTTCTCTGGCTTCATCTCTCATACTCCATCCACCATGAGAGGAAACTTCATGATGAACATATCTGCATGATGAACCCCTGTGGCATCTCCCCTTTGTAAAGTCATAACACCGCTCAGTAGACTTGTTACTTTTATGTAGTTCAGGTTTCACGCAGTCACCTTCATCATAGTGACTTCCATGCCTCTGGGATAGCTTATTCTGAGTGTAATCACTTTGCTCCCTTGAATCAGCATAGTTCTTCTCCCTGTTGTCATGTCCTGAGTATCTTCGCTTTTCATATCTGTCTTCTCTCAAATCTGTTTCATATTTCCTACCAGAATGCCTCCGACCACCATCCTCATGAAGGTACTTGCACTGGCTGCCTCTTCTACACCGCCCTGCTGCAAAATCTCTGCATGGTGGAGCAGATTTTCCTGCCCCAGTTCTACCTCTGTCGGCCCATCTCTCAGGTCCACGGTTCAAACCACAAGGACTCCTGCTCCTGCTCCTGCTTCTGCTCCTGCTTCTACTTCTGCTCCTGTATAGTTCAATATATCTGAGAATCAATCATGCAAATCAACTATGAAAATGGGAATTGTTTGTGGGTCATGCAAAAAGGGCAGCCGACAGTGCACAAGGATGGACAAGATCAACCAGATGAGTCAAAACATTTAGAAAATTTAACAGCAGATGAGGTGTTTAATGCATACCTGCGGGACCTCCACCAACCAGCTCTTGGAGAGATACTGCGACTATGCTGCCTCCACAAATCAAGACCAGGGGACATGCTTGAACTATAACCACGATCTTGAGCTATAACCAATCCATCTGTCTCCTTATTCATATTAACAACATTTACTGTAGTTTGGTATTCATGCTGTGGTTCCCAGTATGACTTACTTGAACCATCTTTATAGTGAAGTTCCAGGTCATAGTGCTTTGGAGATGGGGGCCTTTGAGAAAAATCTTTAGATAGTTTAGTATTGTCATTTGCTTGTTCAGACCATTTTGTAAATTTTTTATCTGCTTCAGATTTATCTTTATGCACAGAATCTTCAGCTTTTATTTCAGCCAACCTAGAAAATTGTTCACCATAAACATTTGAAGAATTCCGATCTGATTGTACTTTTTCCTTGCGAGGATCATTTGCTATTAAAGGTAGGGAATTGTCTTGTCTACTTATGACTGGTACATGTGGTTCAGCCACTACATCCCATTTAGATACCCGTTTCCTGACATTCTCAGCCATTTTTGTTCTCCTTATAAGCAGTGTTTGCAATATGTACTTTTTTTGGTGAACCTCCTAAGACAGAAGCCTTTGTTTCCTCAAAAATTTATTAGATCTTCAGACATACATCTGCAGAAAACACTGCACATCATAAGAACACCTACATCATATATTAAGAGATTGTTTTCTAGAGAAAATGCAAATGCTAAAGAATATATTAAAACAAAACATCTGAAATAGTTTTGTAAGCTGAAGGCTGTTCATACAAAATATCCAAGTAAATATGATGTAAAATGTAAAAATTGACATAACATTATAATACTTATTATGTCATAAAATGCAAATCACCGACAATAACTAAATTAATATAAAGATTCCATATACTACATATTGACAGGTAAATACAGCATATAGTAGCAGCAGCAGAGACAGGATATTGCAGGCAAGTTCAGTCTATAAGTTAATGATTTAATATTGTATAAATTTAATAAACTGAAAAACCCTTTTCTTACAAGTTATTTAAATATATAGAAGATATTGAAACTCTTAAACAAATTATCTTATTTCTTTTTGATCAATTTAAGATATAGTCCAGTCCATCTCTTTCTAACTCACATCAAAACTATGCAATGTCTATCTCCACACTTTAAAGAAATGATGGCACTAAAAAAGAATAAAAAAGCAAAGAAATAAAAATCTTTTGATGTTATTTTTAAATAGATCAATCAATTTTCAAAAAAAATGCAAAATGCATGACATCGTTACATAAAATAATAAATAAATGTGTGCATATGTATGTATATACTTATGTAAATATATGTGTGCACATATGCATAAATACGTGTATATGTATACATAATACCAAGATAACAGATCACCTTGAGTTTATAATTTCTTACAGAAAAAAACATGTTGGAGCTTAAGGAGCAAATGCCACAATTTTATAGGCATTAGCTTATATCAAAGCTCTTATAGATGGCTACAAAATATGAGGTACATTTACACCTCTCTCCCCCCTCCCCCCCTTTCTCTCTCTTCCTTTTTATTATTTTCTTCTTTTCTTTCCTATTTTTTTCTGCTTCACCTCTTTCCTACTGTTAAGTCAACACTCTAAGCAAAGAACTTCAGTATATCTCGAACAAGTAGATCTGCTTCCTTTCAGATTGGAAAATTTCAATATTCTAGATTTATTTGGCATGGTATGAAATATTCTTTGAAAAAGGTGGGAAATCAAAATTAGCTATGGAGACTTCAAGGAATATTGGAATGGAGATTTTGTGGGGTGGCATTGCATGAACCAGGTGTGGAATCTTGGCATGTGGGCACCCTTTGGCTTCTCCTGATTGGATGGCTTAGAGGAACCCCACTGAGGAATAGAACATTATAAGGTGCAAATTCAGGAGAAATAATCCTACTACTAATAGAATAACTGAAAGATCTAAGAGGCTTACCCTCCCCCCACCACCACCAGTGTTAACCACTAGAGAATACAGAGCATACATTAACCATGCATACCAGAAAACATGCATTCAGTTTCCCAAAGTGATAAAATGACCAAAAGTGCTGAGCATTGACATGTTTCATTTATATCAGCATATTATGTATGTCAAACAACACAAAACTGCATAGAAAGGAGACCAACCTATTACTTGCTTTTATGTCTGAACTATGTCAAATGATGTTTAAGAAAGATTATGTTTAGCTGACACCAAATTGTTGGGACAAAGCTTAATGGTTATGGCTATGGATTGCTTCAGGATGGCCTTTCAATTCATCTCTTTGCTTATTTTTTGTGCCCAACAATGCAGTAATTCAGTCATATCAAATCCTGCCTCTACCTTGTTCATTTAAACTTGTTTATTCCTGATCCATTGATATCTTGGAGGATTAGACCTCGATATGGTAATTTCCATGACCGACCTGGCAGGCTCTCATCTTCCCAAAGGCTGTCTTAGTCAGCAATGTCGCACCCAATCACAGTATTCATATCAGCTTTGAGCTGGTCATGATATGATATCAAAATGTGACCATACTTATGATTTTCACAATGACGAACTGTCAGGAATGCTTGGAGGTTATGGCAATGGTTAATACAGCTTTTCCTCTGCTTTTCCAGAACGGAACTAAATATTTTATAAAGAACAGGGAGAACGACACAATTTTGGTGCCAAAAAACAAAATTTACATAATATGACCAAAATTTAAAATATGGATCATCTCAGATGCAAATTCATTAGTGCACATTAGTTCGTGTGCTAGCTTATTTCCAGTGCCAAAAATGAATCTTAGATTTAGCTGAGAAAAGAGGTTCTAATCCTCACTATATCAGAAATTGCATACAAGACAACAAAGGTCTGATTTATTAGTTGCTTCACAGAGCCAGTCGATTACAATATGGTAACATGGAATTAACTGATGGTGGTGCCCAACTCCCTTATCAGATCTCTCTCTCTCTCTCTCTATGTATATATATATATAAAACATTACCTCACAGCTGCATTACATCATTAATCAGCAACTTGTTAATCATTTGAGACTGATGAAAATAGTAACTTGACCATCATCTTTTGATGAGACGAACATCTACACAAACAAGATGGCATATTTGATTACACAATTACCACCTAACAGTAGTTTATGAACTACAACTTCATAATTCATAGTATGACAAGAAATATTTGTGAAATTTATTTTTGGAATTGTCTGCCTCTGAAAACAGTGCAATTCCAATAGCTGACATTTAAGAGTAGCTTGTGTATCACAAGTATAAGCAGTTGAAGCCCTAGCCTTCTGCTTTCAGACTCCAACGCTGTGAATTAACTCCTTGCCTTCTTGCCTTCCTAACTCTAGCGCTAGCTGCACCATCTGAACTAGAAACACTAAGTGCTTTTGAAATGACTTTGTCATTCATTATCAAGGATATGGAAGAGATTGGAAGGGAGGATTAACATGGCCCAAGCATCCTATCATGAACCTCATACAATAAAGCCTCCCAACATGTCTATCTTGCTTCAGCCCAACATCCTGGACTGCGCAATGGCACTGATGTGTATATTCCAGTTTTCTGCCAGAAAAAGAGCATTTTATATTAATTTTAAAGTTTATGTACTTAAACGATGACCTATCTGTTACATCTGTATTTATTCTTTTCATAATTTTTTTGGTGCGATAGAGTTGTAAGTACTTGTACAGTAGAGATGTTAATATTTAATAATGCAATGCCATATGTTGGTTATGCTATATCAGCAACAGCAAGCATATTTAAAGATTGTTAGTGCAAACTGCATTTATAAGAGATACATTGGTTATGCTATATCAGCAACAGCATGCATGTTCAAAAGATATTTTTAGTGCAAAATGCATTCATACAAGGTGAACATGTTTGAGGCTAATAAGATATGCATCAAATCACAAATATAATCTAGTGAAAAAAAGTTGAGGCTTCCTTATAGCATATTCAGCTGATGGCTTAGTTATCTAACGTCCATAGTGCCGTAGGAACACATCATACTCTAGTTGAACATGTACATATGTACTTGTAATGGAAAAAGATAGAAAACCTATTTTAATTCATGATCGAAGTCCCGCTGATTGAAAATCTGGCATAGAACAAATGATTGGGTCATGTTCAATGACAGTTTCTTCTACCTTTTCCGCAAGCAGAAGCCATAATTGTTTGACGCAAACAATCACAAAAGACACCTATTTTTAATTCACGAACAAAGTACCACTAATTGAAAACCTGGCATGGAAGAAATGTTTGGTTCATGTACAATGACAGTTTCTTCTACCTTTGAAGAAAGCAGAAGTCAGAATTGTTTGAGGCAAGCAATCACAAAAGAGACACCTAAAAAGCCAAAAGCAATATAGAGAAAGAATTCTGGCTTCTGAGCTTCATCACTTGGGCCACAGCTCAATTAGTCCAAAGAACTTGAATTAGCAGCTGGCCTGCACCTGATTTTCTTCTTTGAAAATATTTGCAACAATTCTAGCATGTTTTGCAATGTCTAACATTTCTTTGAACTAAAGAAAACAGAATCAAAGTACTTCTTTCAGCAGGAGAGATTGCATTGATATTATCCACAGCCAAATCATTCTACAGGAAAAGACTTTAGTCAACTTTGTTACAATCCTGATTACAGCAATCCCTGCACTCATAGGATCCCACAGCCACAATAGTCCAGCTTCTTGAAAATCAATACGAAACTCATTCCAAATTTAGTTTTAACACATGGAGGCCATTTTATCAAGAGTAGCCTTCTCTCGGACACAATGGGATTAATTTGTACAAGTATTGGTTTCCCTTCAGTGCTCACTTTCCAGAGTTCTGTAGTAATTTGCTTGTAGAAACATACAGTTCAGGTGTTTCTTTAGATCAACGCTAGCTAGAAAATGTTCTTTCCTTAAAAAAATGCAACGATCTCTGCACTTCTGGCATCCTATCAAATCCACCCAATCCTGCATTGAAGAAATACAGCTCCATCAGCTCCTGGAAAATCCCAGAGAAGATCAAATAATCCTATGGTTCCTTCATTGCACGATTATGATCATTCTAAATTTCCTAAAGAAGGGTACTCCAGACATCAGCTAGAGGCTAATGAGTAATGACTTTGATAGAGTTTTCACTATCGTGCCCTTAATGTGGCACCTAGTAGCTAGGAAGTTTTCACTTTGGAAGTTTTATGCTCAAAATTTTCTAATTCCTAATTCAATCAGGATTCCTAGTGTTTCACTTTTGAAAATTCTTTAATTATATGATCAAAATATAAGCACACCTTAGAAGGAAATGCATTTCAGCCTAAAGAGAGAATTCTTGGCAATAAATAATGGTGCATATCATTAATTTTTATGAACCATGCAACAAATTAATATCATATAGTACACAGAGTCAAGTGATACATTTTTCCTCTCATGTAACAGATACTACATTGCATGCTTCAAACATTTACTAGATCAAGACAAAGGTGCAGAAAACAGACATAATTTAGTAATCATAACCTAGTTAAATAAGGATAAACACAGGAATGATATGCTTAACAGTACAAGAAGATCGAATATGAACAATGACAACTTCATGATCAGAAGCACAAACGTTTCGGCATGTGTAATCTAGTACTTAGAAACCTTGCATATTTGGTGAAGGAAGACCAATGATATAAAGTCTGTAGACATGATGATCTAGGGCTAGAACATTTGGTTCTGACAATAAGGGTATGGATATGGATCTTGATAGCTAGAACTTTTATGTTGGTTACTTGGTTGTCGACATTATATGGCTACATGCTTGAAAGAGAAGAAATTTTTGTGTTGATTGGGAGACTACATTGTTTGAGTCATTGCGATAGATCATATTTTATTTGTGTTATTAATATATTGCTTGTATGATTGCTAAATTGTGACATACTTATCATTATTTGAAAAATTTATTTAGGTGGTGGAAGTGATCTTTCCCCTTGCTTTGTGTATCCAAACCTTTGAAGGCCAATGTCAAAAAGGACCCAGGTTGAAAATATTGTTCAAAGCGAGGCACAAAAGACAACAACAAGCTTTAATGCAATTATCGTGGGCACATTTCAAATGGCAGCATATTTAGATTCAAAAGTACATAGCGATACAGCGTTTTGAAAGAAGGCACCAGATGAGATTCAAATGGAGATATAAGAACACATGAATCAAAACAAGGAAAAAAAGGGTTGACAAAGCAAAGGAGAAGAGTGAAGAAAGAGTCGATGAAGTCCCTTGAACTATCTGAAAGGAGGGAATATGATGTCTATGATGATGTGGATGCCAATGAAGAGAATATTGATGTAACTCCTATCATTGGAGTTCTTCAAAGGCCAAGAGGCCTCGCACTTCTGGTCCGCTTGATAAGTTTATGACTCTGGACCCTGAAAAGGTAGTGAAAGAAAAGTATATGAGGCAAATAACAATGGATGAGGTCAAGAATAAGGGAGGGATAAGGTATGTCAGTACATTGCCTGGCATATTTACAAAGAGTGTATATCATTGAATACGGTCATCTCTAAGAGTTCTGCTTTGATGCTTGAAGCAATAGGACAATTTGGACCAGGACTTCAAGGCCCTTCCTTGTATGAGATTTGTGAGTAGTTTTAACGTGAAGTCGAAAAGAGATGGCTTGCAAAACCATAGAAATGTATGGGAGCAATATGAGCGCACGGTCATGATTGATGGTTGGATGAATAGGAAAGGTCGAAGCATCATGAATCTTTGTGCCAATTGTCACTTGGGCATTACATTCTTAAAGTACATTAATGCTTCAAATGAAGTAGACATTGAAGAGTACATATTCAAGTTGATTGAAATTGTACTGAAGAAGTGGGACCGAAAAATGGTTGCACGTTGTCATAGATAATGCGTCTTCTTATTTTGTGGATTCTCAATTTCTAAAGGAGAGGTACCCTGCGATATTTGGATGCCTTGTCTTCTCATAACCTCAATCTCATGCTGGACGCCATTGGGAAATTGTATAGGATACACAGTGTAACTTCTAAGGCAAAAGTTATCACAATATGCATCTATAATCATCATATCACCTTAAGCATGATGAGGTGTTGCACCAGGAACGACTTGGCGAGGCTAGGTGTTACTTTGCAATGGCATTTCTAAGCTTACAAGGTTTCTTAGCAAAAAGAAGGCTTAGATTCATGTTAACATTAGATGAATTTGGATGGATAGCTGACTTGCAAATAGGCCAACAATGATAGGGAAAAAGGCATCAGCTATTGTATTGAACACAAATTTTTGAAATGGGGACTACATTGAAGATATTTAGGCCACTTATTCGAAATCCTCACCTAGTGGACGGCAATAAGAAACCGGCTATGGGATAAATACATGGCACAATAGAAGATACAAGAGAAGAAATAAAGAAGACCTATGACGATGACGAGAGCAAATATAAACCCATAAGATATTATTGATGGGAAATGTGAACCAAGGCTATGTAGTCCCTTGCATAAGGCTAGTTATCATTTAAATCCGCATTGCTTTTATGCGAACAAGGGCATACAAAGCAACAAACTTCTTATTGATGAGTTGATTGAGTGCATTAGACAGTGGGCCTTGGTACAATGGTAAGGTTGCTCAATTGTGACCTAGGTGTCATAGGTTTAAAACAAGAATACAACCTCTCTGCTTCTAGGAGTAGGTTGTGTACATCATCCTCCCAAACTCCGTAGTGGTGAGAGACTCATGCACTAGGATGCCTTTTTTGGGGGGTGAGTGCATTGAACATTTTAATGAAGGAGATGAAGAGGCACAAGGTAAGATGAGCATGAAGAGTTTGATTCTTACAAAAACTCCAAATCTTTTGGCAAGAAGACGGCCTTAAGGCAAAGGTTTAGCCAATTAGCCCTGAGTTTAATCTAGGTATAGTTTTCCTTTTTGCTTTTTTCTTTTTAGCCTAGACATATTTTACATTTCTATAATTAACATTATAACATGAAACAGTTAAATGGTGGTCGTTGTAAGGGGGATGCCCAATACTTGCAAGCTATGGCCATTAGGATTTTGAGCTTGATATGCAGTGCCACCGGGTGTGAATGTAATTGGCATACTTTTGAGATGGTAAGTGAATGTTATGTTATATTTTAGCAAAATTGGTAAATTTTAGTTTGAAGTATAATGTTGAAGTATTATTTTCATATAGATTCATACCAATAGGAGAAATAGATGAGCAAAAAAGGCTCAATGATCTAGTCTATGTCCAATTTAATGCCAAAGCACAACAACACGAGGATACAAAAAAAAAAAACCATAGCATCAAAGTACATGTTAAATGTGGTTGCTTGGATGTCCAATTTGAATATTTATGAGGAAGAAGTTTTTGTTGGATTGGGGTTGACTTGGAAGTTAGTTGAGGAGGCTTCGAGAGCAAATGAAGCTTTGAAGTCTAAATGAAGTATTAGAGTTAGGAGGTCCATGGCCTCATCTTCCAAGGCTTCAAGTTCTCAAAGGGTAGATGATGTGAGGAAGAATCTTTGGAATCAGAGGAGGACGCTGAGGAAGAGGAGGTGGAAGAGAATGTTGAGTTGCATGATAATTAGATGATGAATTTCATTTCGAAGTAGAGCTTCTGCATCTTAGAGAAAATTAGAGTTTTATTAGACTACAATTAGTCTTGAGATAGGCTTGACAACATTCTACTTTGGGACATGCTTCCTAGTTTTGTGGATATTTGTTATGGTATCTTATTTTGGATTTTGCTTCATCTTGAAAAAAATCATAGTATTAATAGTCTAGTACGAGCCCGGTGATATAAGCTTGTTGGCATTTTGTTTTGGACATGCTTAATGATTTTATGGATATTTTCTCATATATATCACTATTGACATGTAATGATGGTGACAATTTATTGGTTGGAAGTTAAATATACAAGTATTTTCAAGTTTGTTGTTTACATGGATTATCTTTTACTCTTCATTTTTGTTGTTTAATCGTTTATTATTCATTTGTCTAGCTTGCTTAATGCTTAATTGTGTAATTATACTTATGGTTCATTATTCAATTGCTTATTGTTTATATTAACATTTTATTTACGGTGAATTGTCATAATTTTATTGTCTTTCCATATGATGAATTACAATTATTTTAATTAATTGCTTATCATTCATTTATATGGTTTACTTGGATGCCTTTTGTCATCACTTTCATTTTCTTATTTTCAGAAATAGAAAATAGAAATTATGTTTCGACTTTATTTCTAAATTTTTAAAATATGTGTATGGTAATAATCAATCATTTTTAAAAACATAAACATGATGATAGTGTCTAAGGTGGTGATAGTGGTGAAGTGGTGGAAAAGACAGTGGAGGCCACAGTGGTGACAGCCACAGCTACAACAAGGGGGTGCTAGCACCGACAATGAGGTGGTGGCAGTGATAATGAACGTGGTGGTGGTGTGGAGAAGGCTATGATGGCAACAACTATGTGGCAGAACCTGTGGGAGAGGTGATGGCAGCGGTTGTGGTGGCAGTGATAATGAAGGTGGCGGTGGTGTGGAGAAGGCTATGATGGCAACAGCAGCAGCAGGTCCCTAATGCCAAACAGGTCCCTAATGTTTAGTTTTATTAATTATATAGTTACTGTTCATTAAGTATATAGTTAGTGTTCATTAGAAACTAAACTCCATGATGAGAAAGAATAGCACCTTCAAACTCTCCATCATAAACTCTGAGCAATACCATTTACAAATGCCAAAAGAATAAAAACTGGCAGTTGCTAGATGGAAAGAGAATAATATCATTACCAAAAAAGAAGAGAGTCAAACAAGAAGCATTTACCCTCAATAGGCTTCAAAGCATTCTCTGGCTTAGCAACGGTAGCCATAATGACCAAAAAATAATGCCTGCTTCCAAACAAGCACCAATGGTACCTACAACACAAGATAGAAGTCGATGTTAATACTTGCAAACCAAACAATAAAATGTAAACCACTGGATGCATTAGAGAACACCCAAGTTTTTAAGAAAATCATCTTGGTATCAAAGACTACACCAAAATATGCAAATTTGAAGAAAACCCCACGTTTACGATTCTAAAGGCCATTAATCTTCTATGCAAGGCAACAAAAAGCACTAGATTACATATGGGAGACCAGTAACAAAATACGCAACCTGGAAAAGTAAAAGATCACTTTTAGCTCCAAGAATTCCCTATAAACAACTCGCACAAATCTTAAACTTGCCCAAAAAAAAAGCAATACATAATTGATGTCTTCTGAATTATTATGTACTATAAAACCTTCAATGTTCAAGGAAAAAACAAAATACATCTAGTCTAATGAGAAAACCTCAATGGGATATAATCTAAGCAGAGGGCTAAAGATGTCAAGCTAAACGCATCAAATGACTACATAATGTACCCCTATTAGCAAAAAGATCCATCTAGATCCAAATTTGGACTTAAAAGGCTTTTGGAACAAGCTATGGACCTAGCAAGCATCATCTCATTTCATATTCAGTCCAATCTGGTAATTGTCAGATCCATACTCGATAACCAGGTAGTTTACTCAACAGTAGTCCACGTGCATTATACGCGTAATTCAAATAAGCATACATGAGATATGATGTAACGTGCGTGTAATAAACAGCATACTCCATTTTTAATTTTATATCTAATGAGTGTCATTTGGATTACTAATAATCCATGAATGGTCCTTTTTGTTATAAGAACATCCAAATTTACATCATAATCCTATGATAAAGTGGATGGAATGTCTTCAAAAAATTCCCTAGGAAAATTTCCACTTCATAGTATGCAACAAGGCAATAGCTAGCCAATTTGCAAAAGCATTTTATGCTATAGAGGTTCATTTAACTCTACCATGATGATTCTCACCTAGAAGACAACATATCCTCAATGAAAATCTCCCATATTTAGGATCAAAGAAGTCAACTGACTAACAATCTTGAACAGCTCTACTAAGTTCGATAGCGCCACACAACCTTCTAGAATTACTCGAGCAGCTCAAAGCCCATTCTCTGTGCGCATATATTACTTCAAAAGATCTCACAAGGTTTGCAATGCTGGTTTCAATATCCATATCAGTACCATCTTGGTTTGTGCCAATACAAGTCAGTTTGGTGTACCGACGCTCAATATTACATGAGATCTGATGTAACGTGCATGTACAAAACAGCATACTTCATTTTTAGTTTTATATCTAATGAGTGTCATTTGGATTATTCAATCCATAAATTGTCCTTTTTGATATAAGAATATCCAAATTTACACACAATCCTCTGATAAAGTGGATGGAATGTCTTCACAAACTTCCCTAGGAAAATTTCCACTTCATAGTGTGTAACAAGGCAATAGCTAGCCAATTTGCAAAAGCATCTTACACTATAGAGGTCCGTTTAACTCTACCATGATGACAACATATCCTCAATGAAAATCTCCCCTATTTAGTATCAAAGAAGTTGGCTGACTAACAATCTAGAACAGCTCTACTAAGCTCGATAGCACCACACAACCCTCTAGAATTACTCGAGCAGCTCAAAGCCCATTCTCTGTGCACATATATTACTTCCTTCAAAATATCTCACAACGTTTGCAATACCGGTTCCAATATCCATACCAGTACCATCTTGGTTTATGTTGGTACGAGTCAATTTGGTGCACTGACACTCAATATGAACCCCCCCCCCCCCCCCCCGAGTATTGAGTATCAGTCCAGTGCAGTGAACCTTGACAATCTCTATTCCAATTTCATCTAATTACACAAAATTGTCTAGACTTATTTAGACCTTGTAGCAACGCAAGAGGTGGTATATATCTTCTTAATACCAACCAAGTATCTAGCAAATAATTGATCAATGGCCGATGGCCAAGATAGACGCGTACACACCAAGTATAAATTAAAAGCTGTCATTTCTATAACAAAAACATTTTCTTACAAAACCAGAAACTAGGCCGGTAAAAAAGGGTTGAAAAACATATGACGTAAACCTTCTAGCATGATACAATGGTGCAGAGATCTAGTATGACCTATTAGCAAAAGCAATATACAGCATAAATAGTTAAACCGGCATATTCATTGGATATAAGTTTGAAAAATCCAAAGCCTTATAGGATTTGAACTCCATTTTGAATTCAAACCTCCAGAAATTTTTGAATATATATCTTCCTTCAATCCGACATTTTGCAAAAAATGGTTCAAAAACATAATGATGTAGACCTTCTAAAATGATGCGGTATTTTAGAGATCTGACGTAGCTATAAGTGAAAAACATAGTCAAGTTAACCAAACCAGCTCACTGGTTCAGTTTGAGTTTGAATTCGGAAAATAAACTCACTACTTAGGTTGGGATTTAAGGTTATATCCAATCACACATATTGCTTTGGATTTGACTCTTCCTTCGGACTGACTTGTTGGCTTTGCAGTTAATGACCTACCTTTGGTATTTACACTGTTATGAAACATCGCCATGCAAATGTATGTTGCAAAAGTCATGCTAAAGATTGTGCAAACAAAGAAAAATAGTAATCAGTTTTCTACAAACTAAGGTAATCCACAGTGTAAAGACCAACAGATCCAATAGGAAATAAGAACATAAGCAGAAACTGCTGACATTTTTTACAGAATTGAAGAAAACAAACTCTTTTTTAGAAGAACCCTTCCTTTGGAAAAATCATAAGAAAAAAATACCTAATATTATGGCTAGAGCAGCGTAGGTTAAGCCCATGAAGCGCCCCTTCTCTTTTCTGCATTCCTCTCCTATAACCATCTCTCTAGACTTTCAACTAGCACTTTGCTTGGCATGTATAATTCTTAATAACAGCTTGAATAGGAAATATAGCCTGCAGGATCCTATAAGTGAGCCCATAGCGGTGAGATGCCAAATTTTGATTGCAATAACCATTCCCCTAGGAAAAATCATAAGAAAAAAATAATAATATTATAGCTAAAGCAATGTAGGATAAGCCCGTGAAGCATCCCTTCTCTTTTTCGCACTCCTCTTCTATAACCACCTCTCTAGACTTTCAATTAGCAAATTGCTTTCTCACAGAAGCACTAAGACTAGGACTTGGCCTGTATAATTCTTAATCACACCTAGGAATAGCCTGCTGGATCCTACATGTGAGCCCATAACTGTGAGACGCCAAATTTTGATTGCAAGAAATCCAGCACCAATAACTAAGAGAGTTCCTTTTCCTCCTTCAGATAAGCCATGAAAGGAATCTTTGTCTGATTCTTTTGAGAGTATGCAGAGATTCCTCGCTTTCTCATTCTCTATAAACAGGGCCCAAGTCCTTTTTGCATTCCATCCCCACCCCTCCTCTTAAGATCAAATATTCACCTCTTACAAAACTTAATGCCTATTTTGTCCTTTTCCAAAAGATAGAACACAATCATTTTCTGCCAATTTTTACTTTGGCTAGTCTTCGATTTAAACTAACTTCAGACTTTTTTTGCCTTATATACTCAAGGGGTATAAAACAACTAAAGTGCATGTTACTGTAATCCAAGTAAGCTCTTAGACTCTCCATCTTTTCACACAACAATGCATCTTTTTCTCAAACAAACCCAATCTTATCTTCTGCAGGCTCTAAACAAAAACTCCACCTTTGACTTCATCTAAATATATAATTTAAAGATCGTCCTGAGACATATGGCCTCATGAAAGCACTGCAAACTTTTGCTTTCACTGGTAGGATAGAGCATGCTCTAGTTCCAAAATAATAACTTGACTATGCTTTGCAAATTCTCCTTCCATTAGAATACGAAGCAATACCTTTCTCCTCAAGAGATTCAGCGTTGCTCAACCCCACATTAACACTTCTTTTCAACCCGTATATGTTCTTAAATTACCACCTTCCATCACCACTAAGCCCTTGCTGACTTTTTCTTTGGATAAGCAATGCAAAGCCCTTAATGACTTTCAAAACCCCACATGTTGCTTCCTATCCATAACCTAGCAAATTCATGATCCTTTTCAGACAAACATCTTTGAACACACACCTTTAAGGGGTATCAATCAAGTTAACATGGCTATGGTCAATGTAAGCTCCTCAATTATCCATTTTCTTCACCTCAAGATGCTTCCCTTCCCCCTCTTTCACAAATCAATTTTTTGTATGACAAGCAAAAACCTAAAATTTTCAGGATTTTACTTTTAGAGAATCTATCCTTCAACATACTCACCTTGATGAATCTCCTAATGCATATGGCAACGCAAAACCTCTGTGACTTTTAGCAATAGGATAAATGATGCTCAACCAGCTACCTATACAAGTCCACCTTCTTTAGAAGATAAAACACACTCTTCACCTCTAGAGAGTCATGATTGCTGAATTTGATGTAAACAACACTTTTTTTCAACAAGTTTTTTTTCACCTTTCATCACCACCTCTAAGCCCTTGGTGACTTTCAAAAGTTTTGCCTTGTTACCACAACCACTAGAGGTTGATAACCAAGTGAAATCAGGTTTATTTTCAGCCCCAAGGCATGCCTGAACTTGATTAATTTTCACATATTAGCATCATAAATCATCATATTAACACTCTTTACTCAAACAACTACTCATAGCTCATTATATTGCATAAGTACCTTCTTGTTGTCACACGAAGCACAATTCCATCCTAGTGTGGAGATGAATAAAATTGACACCAAGGCCAGAGAAAAATGCGTAGAATTATATTCAAATAAAGAAACTGTCAGAAATATGATTCAACATCACCGTCACCAAAAAACATATGATGCAACACTTTTTTGCACCAAATTGTTATCCTTTTCTCAATTCTAAATCTTCTTTTATCTAGATACAATCATGAGTTAGAACTCTTTTCTTGCTAAATAGAAGCATGTGATTGTACCTTTAGCACTCAATTGTCAATGTCCTTTATCCTTCAAAATAAATCATTTACTTGAGAATCGTTCAAATATAAGCTACTCTCTAATCTCATTAAACAACATTATTGTAATCATCTCCATTCTCTTTGTAGAGGAGTGTGACAACCAAATAACTTTTAGTACGGTTAACAATGTTTTGTATCAATTTCAAGATAGCCACAAAGTCCTCATCCTCAACTCGACCTATTGATAATAAGGACGAAAAAACGTAAACCAAAACAAAAATAAATTATATTATATGGGTCCCTACCCAGCCTACAATCCAATTAGGGTGCTCTCAATTTTTAATCATATATTTTAAAGAGAAAAACTTAGCAACCACACCTATATTTTCCACATTAATTTCCCATATGTCTAGATTGGTTGAAATACATGTGAATGCCAGCATGATTTACGAGAGACCAAGCTCTCCGAATTATCAAAGAAGACAAATCTCTTTCCAATATTACCCTCGCCTCCATGTATCTTCTCTCTCTCATCTTGCCCTCCTCTCTCCTAATAGCTAGCATCTTTCTTTTTTGATTTTTCCCCTCATGAGCTCTCTATCTTCCATCCTTTCCTCTCACTCTATTTCCTACCCTAGATGACAACATCCCTCACATCCCACACGCCTATAGATTTTCTTTAACTTTCATCTTGAATATGTATATATTCATTTAAGATGTCTCTTTCATCTAAGCTGATGCAAAACAATATCACGTTGAACTCGAAGATCTTGAGGAACATATCCATCCCAAAAAGTTCTTAAGGAATTTTACACTAACTTGTTCTAAAATTCTGGAGCTTTTTTTCTGTTTTTTCCCCTATTGAAGGAAGAAAAGGCCTTAACATATTTTATTTAGCGTCTAAGGAAAATAAAACCTTTGTTTTCGATTTGGCATACATTGTTTTTAGGTTGCAAGAAATTCTCACACTAGTATGTCTAGGGAATACTTTGTTTTGGGTTTTTTTTTCTTTTCTATGTTATTTATTTATACCTTTTCATGACCCAAAGGATTTATGGGTTTGGGTTTCTTTCCAATCTGATCTAATTTCCCTGCTTTTGTTTTTTTGCATTTGGATTTTCTACTTGAGGGGAAAAGAGTAGTTAGTGGATCAATAGCTTGTAACAATGAGTGAGACGCACTACATTAGATCTTGAGTCTAATGAGAGAAAAAAAAGGGAAGAATGGCGATGTGGGATAAACTTCATAAACGGTATTTTTGGCATAATATAATGTTTTCTTAGGAAACTGGAACAATTGGATTTGCTAGGCATGGGAAGCTCACATTGTAGCAATGAGAGAGAAGAACTACATTTGATGTCTTGATTCCAATGAGAGAAAAAGAGAGAAAGAACGATGATGTGGGAAAGACTTCACAAAGCATATTTTTGGTAATAATATAACTTTTTCACTAAGAAATTGGAACCATTGGATTTGCTCAACATGGGAAGCTCACGTGCAAGAGCAGGTCTGGCTGCTAGCTTCTGTATATCTTAAGTTAATGATAGGATATATATATATATATATATATATATATATATATATATATATATATATATATATATATATATTACATATAACAATGCCACCAGCTAATAAGAAAAAAAAGAAGGGTGAGTTCAATTGCAACAATAGCTGGATATGAGAGGCCATATGGCAATAATAAGAGCAAATCTATAAGCAAAACAGACTCTAATAGACTAGAACACACAAACAGAAGTCCTAAATGAAGACCTGAACTCAGAAAGAAGCTCTTGTATCATTCTCAATACAAAGAGAATGAAAAACCAACAGATAAATACACAAGCATCAAACTTTATATTTTTCGCACTTTGACCGTTTATTCCCAACTCAAGACCTCAGCCGCTTTTGAAAATCCACGTGTTCCCTTGTCACCACAACTACTGGAGGATGCTACACCTAGCAAATTCAGGTTCATTTTCAGCTCTAAGATATGCCTTAAGTTCTGTTCAAGTTCATACATAAATTTCATCTTAATGTGCTTTGTTCCAAATTCCAATGATTATGGCTGACTCATTGCATTCCATTACAACCTTCTTGCCGCTGTAAGGCTTGCATTGCATGTCCCGGACCATTTAAAGAGAAAATTGTTTGGACCAATGCCTGTCATTTCACTTCTCAAAACTTGTTGGAGACTGTTTCTTTTTTTTTTCTTTGATATAACCCTGTTTCTTACAAAAGAAACTTACAATGATGCCTTTTGCATTTAAAAGAAACATACAATGTTGCCTTTTGCATTTATCTGTATCCTTTATCCTTATCCTTTATCCTTCAAAACAAGTTATTCAAAAGGGAATTCTTCACTCATTAGATACTTTCTCATTTCATCAGATAAAAAATTCCCTATCATAATCACACACACACAAAGGGAGCTCCTTAATAGGAATCGCCACAGGTTGGCTTGAGACAGGTCAGATTCAAGAAGGACGAGAAAACCCTCAACCCAAACTCGACTGTTTATAAGGCAATCATGGGGAAAAAACAAAACATTAAGCCAAGTTCAAGACATATGTTGCATGGTAGAGGGAGCTCCTTATTAGGGCGCGCCATAGGTTGGCTTAAGACTAGTCAGATTCAAGAAGGACGAGAAAACCCTCAAACCAAACTCAACCGTTTATAATCTGGTAATGGAAAAAAAAGGACAAAACATTTAAGCCAAATCCAAGACATTTATTTTACATGGAGCCATGCCGAACCCACACAATGATTAAAGCTTCATTTGCGAATCAAGTATTTGAACAAATGAAAATAAGCCCACACCATGATTGAAGCTTCGCTTGCAAATCATGTATTTGAACAAATTAAATTAAAGAAATACAAAACCCAGGGAACAAAAAACTAATCAGATCCATGGGAATAAAAAAAGAAAGAAATCAAACTTTAGCAACTTAAGAGTAACCCAGGAACAAAACATCCTCTCGCAGTTCCAACCAATAAAAAAATCATCAAAGTCCTCGTTTTCTCAGTCAAAAATACCTACTCCTATCGTTAATTTCGACCTCAGAGCCGTTATTCCTTGGCATGAAGCACGAAAAAGGCAGAGAGAAATGAGGATTTTAACGAATAGGTGGAGATTACTCACTCGAGTATAGGCGTGCAGTAGATCTCCTCGACGCTAGGGTTTAAAGAGTGCGAGCTGTGGAGAGAGCTTGAGGCGCCGATCTCTGGCGTCTTCTTCTTCTCCTCTTCGAAGCCTCGGGTCCCGATCGCGCCGCCGGAGCTCGGGATCAGGGTTTGCCTTCTCCCCGACGACAGCCGAAAGAAAGGGGGATAGAAGAGTAAGAGAGGAGGCAAGGGCGAATAAGACCAGATTTATATCAATCCAAAGTAGGTTTTCCCTCGAGGACCGCTACAAAACTATGGGTTCCTCTTTTTCATTCTCGCAACCGAACCGGCCTTGTCATTGCTTTCCGCCCAATGCTGTGTTGGATAGGTAATCTTTCGCTCCATGATGATGATTGATGGATGGCAGGGTAATGTAGTTTCTTGAGGTCATGTGTGTCGGAAGGCCAACACAGCCACTTACCAAGAGCCCTCCTATGCAGTATAGCACTCGAAAAATTTTCTCCGGATGAATCAGACGGATGTTTCCTACTCGTTTAGTCGGCTTTTTTCTTTTAATTTTCTTAATTATACTTATCTACATTTAGTGTGAGGAGCCGGTATATAATAATAATAATAATAATAATAATAATAATAATAATAATAATAATAATAATAATAAATGTGAGGTACTTTTTAAATAATTCTAAAATATTTAATAAAAATTTTAAAATAACTTTCTGGCCCATCAAGTCCAAAACTTTTTTGCGAGCTTGGATCTAGATTTTAAAACCTGGCGGGCTAGACCGAGCCTAAAATATAACCCCATTCGTTAAACAGGTTGGACTCAGGTTTAGTTGCGAAGCCCATTCAATGTTATTCGGGCCCATTCATGGTTTGTCGCCTATTAAGAGATCCTATTCTCCTATCTTCCCCTTTGTAGGTTTCCCTCTTCTTTTTTTCTCCAATCGTCGAGTCGTAGTGGTTGTGTCAAGACGACATGGCGTGGCCCACCTTGTTGGGGGAGTTCTTCCAAGTGGAGCAGCAACTGCACAAGTTGATGGCACCGAGGTCGTGAACATCCACGTTCTCTGCAACGATGGCGGGGGGTGGTGAAGCATGAAGCGAAGGGGACGGAGTCGATGGGGAGGTTGCCGACGCTGCTCTCCGATATAAGTAGTCGAGTTGAGGGGTAGAACTGCACTAAGATCTGCCATTTCTATATTTTTATTTTCAATTTTTTATTTTATTTTTTTACAAAGAAGACTATTCTGAAGGGAATGCTATTGTCTCTGGATTCTTCTAAATGGTTCTTTTTTTGTCTTATGATCTCTGTATTTCTCTAGGGTTGGTGCTTGTGAGGAGCAGAACCATTCCATTTTTAGATTAAAACTAAAACTTGAAAAGGGCAAATAAGCAAAAATTTTACATGAAACCTAAATTAAAAAAATATATATTTAAAATTATACAAATATGAAAAAATATATATTTTTATGGGTATTGTATTTTTTAAGAAAATAGAAGAAGTTAAAGAAGCCCATGACCTAGCTCGGAAGCTTTAAGCCCGAGTAAGTATCAGGCTGGGCTCGAGATGTAGGCTCGAAGACCAGTCCAAGCCAAGCTAGGCTCGGACCTAATTAATTTTATTATACCATGGGCTGAATCTAGCCCGAACCCGTCCCGCCCAATAAGCAGGTTTAATCCTAGTAACAAAATTTTTAAAAAATTAATTCAAAAATAATTTACAAGCTATCAATACTTTATAATAATAGTTTTTTTATGCTATAATACAGTACAATATAATATAATATAAATATTATTATACTATAATAATATTATAATATAGTATTATAATGTACTAAAATGGTATTATCATTTTATTATATTATAATATAATATTATAATATAAAAATATGATAAAAATATTGTTATTTTTTATTAAATTTAAAAATTATTTATTATATTATTTAGGTTATGTTGCGAGGACGGACGCTTTGGCCGGAGCCTCGCGCAACAGTTAGCCCACATTAAGCTAGCAGAGAAAGAGGACTGCGTTCCTCCCGAGGTATTGTCCGCTTTGGGCGCTCCAGCCCGCGCGTCCAGCGCAGACGGGTGGAGACTAGTGCCCTCACGGTTTTGTCCCACAAAAGGGCCCTCAAGAGGAAAGGATTTCCACTCCCCATTTAAGGCACAGAACCTTTTCGCTACTAGCCGATGTGGGACTAAATTCGGGTGCACCCCCCACAACATAGCCCCCCTAGCGGGAAGGTTCCTGTGGAGCCTCCCAATCCTAGGGGGTAGTCTGCGGCAAGGGGCGCAGCCCTTCTTCTAGCGCCAATCTGTTGCGGGGACGGACGCTTTGGCCAGAGCCTCGCGCAACAATTAGCCCACATTAAGCTAGCAGAGAAAGAGGACTGCGTTCCTCCCGAGGTATTATCCGCTTTGGGCGCTCCGGCCCGCGCATCCAGCGCGGACGGGGAGAGATTAGTGCCCTCACAGTTTTGTCCCACAAAAGGGCCCTCAAGAGGAAAGGATTTCCACCCCCCATTTAAGGCACAGAACATTTCCGCTACTAGCCGATGTGGGACTAAATTCGGGTGCACCCCCCCCCCACAACAGGTTAAATATTAAATAAATAATTTATAAATTAAGAATACTTAATAATAACAATTTTGATGGCACGAATAATTAAGCAATTGAAAGTACTATATGATTCCTTTTGTTATTATTTGTTGATATTAAAGCATTTTTCTGTTCAGTTATCAAACAAATATTAAAGTTTCATAGCTTTTTATTAAATGTTTGTTCCCAAACATCAAGTAGCTTTTTATTAAAAGCTCTATTAGTGAAAAATTTACTACATGTTGGCATTTTTTCCGTCCCATCCAAGCAAATGCCAAGAAACTCAGGGTTTTGATTGGCTGGTCGGAAAAGGCATTGAGTCTCATTAGCAATGAGGTTGGTGCATAGGGGCTGCCACCAACTTCTAATCTGCCAAAACGATAATGGTATGGATCAAATGGAGGATAGAGAGTGTCGTGAGTCCAAGATATGGTGAGAGTGTAGTGTCGGCATACGGTAAAGATGCAGCATTGAGCTATAATAGAGATCTAAGTTATGCTTACTCACCGACACTACACCCTCATCGGCCCACCACCGTTAGAAGATGGATAAAGGGTATAAAGCTAGGCTATGGTGTAGTGTCGGTATATGGTAAAGATGCAGCATTGAGCTATAATAGAGATCTAAGTTATGCTTAGTCCTCGAATAAAAATAGAGTAAAACTAAGACAAGATAATGATGTATTGGATTGATTGTTGAAGGATGCCCTTTAGAGAGTATAATTCCACTAATTTATAATAATAGATAGTAAATGTGCACTCTAACGATTGCTCTCATGTACACTCTGGCCTCCACTTCTAATGATTCTGGTAACTAGCACCAGTTAGCATCCACTATATACATTCATCAGCATGGTTACTCTACAAATGTCAGGCTGATAATCACCTCTTTTAGCCCAAGATATAATTTTATACTTAAGAATATCCCAAAACTGCTTTAATCTCCTCAGTCTACTTTCATGCATTATAGTTGATCATGGCCAAGTTCTAGGATTTCAGCCTGGTCTTGATTGAACTCTCCTCCTGTTAGATGTATGCCCTAGAAGCCAATTTGGCTGACACATTGTTGATTCTAGGGGCATAATTTTATACTTGACTATTTATTATTGAATAAATAAAAGGCATCTTTTTCATTCATATTGTTTATGTGTCTATGAATCGTCCAAAAAATTAATAAGATGATGATACATATTCTCAAGAGTTGAGAATTTGAGCCATGTATCATTAGTGATTAATTTCTAAATGCTCCTGATCAATGGATCATCACGAGGACGGTGATCGATCCGATCAGTACACAGATCACTTTCCTTCTG
This sequence comes from Phoenix dactylifera, assembly GCF_009389715.1. Taxonomy (NCBI): domain Eukaryota; kingdom Viridiplantae; phylum Streptophyta; class Magnoliopsida; order Arecales; family Arecaceae; genus Phoenix; species Phoenix dactylifera. The sequence goes on along the minus strand of NW_024067724.1, from coordinate 694,445 downwards.
GATGGACGAGACTTGAGTCCACAGTGTAGGGACACTGAAGTGATAGTGCAGGTGCTTGTTAGAGAACAAGGGTACTGAGCGTGACCAAGACAAGAAGTCACTTGGATGTCTATCCACTCGTCAGTGACTTGCTTGATGTTGCAGTAGTGTGACTGGTCCTTTGACCTGCGGTGCTTCGGCTACTCACAGTGAGGTTACTGTAGTTTGACTGCACACATACATGGTCTCTAGCCATATGGGTCCATGCAGTGTAGATTGGCTGCAGTAGGTTCACTGTAGGAGTAGGGTATGCACCTACAAGGAATCCATCGACCTTGATAGAAGAGGAGTGATCCTATGTGATTTGTTAGACTGAGTTCTAAGACCTTGGCCAGGGCAGTAATATAAAGTGGAGAAAGAGTTTTCCACTATCGAACTCGAGTCGAATAAATCTTGACATATGACAGACGATGGGGTTTGACGAGTTGTCCATGACCTCCGTCCTGTAGGGATCCACGATAGTAGGACTGTATCACATGTTAACTGCACCTAGAGGTTCATCATTCCATTCTGCTGGGTAGCCACTACATGCTGCTAGGTGTTACTGGTGGATGGTGGGACTCATAGGGATTATCTTGATGATCGATAAACCCTAATGAGTTGAGTTGGAATCGTTCCAACCCATTGAAAGGAGTTTTCAATGATATTGAGATAGAGATCACAATATATCTCACTACCAGTCAGAATAGAACCTATGGGGTCACACACACTAGAAGTATTGACCGATCCGATGGTTGAAATCGTGATTAAGAATCACAAGTAATCAATTTGATTGATAAAGAAGTTGAAGAAGGAATCAAGGGAATTAATTAATTGGACTTGAAACAAGAGTCCTACTTCGGGTAGGATTCCTAGAGTCCTAATTGGATTAGGACTGGGAATCCTAGTTGGAGTAGGACTGGGATTCCTACTTAGAATAGGATTCCTACAATCCTAATGAGATTAGGAATTTTGAATTAAAATTGGATTCCTACTTGGAGTAGGATTCCTAGGAGTCCTAATCGGATTAGGACTTTGGATTCAAATTAGAGTCCTAATTGGATTAGGACTAGAATTAAACAAATCCTAATTGGATTAGGATTCCTTAAGTCCTAATTAATTATTAATCTAATGAATCAACATGACTCCTAATTGGATTAGGATTGAAGAGTTCAATTGAGTCATGGTTCATTCAAGTCCTAATTGGATTAGGACTAGCATAGATTGAACCCAATTTGGCTAATCCTAATTGGATTGGGATTAAACCATAAGAGAGGCACCTAATCCTCTTTGGAAGAGGATTAGGGCATCACAAGAAGGAGGGATCACGCCCCTCCTCCTCTCCTTGTGTGCGGCATGAAGAGAGGGGCCGGCGCCCCCTTCTCTCTTTGGAAAGTTATCTAGGGCTCCAACTTTGGAGGAGCCCTTGATGGCTATAAGAGGGACTATGAGGCCGGCGCCCTAGAGGGATTGAATCCTCTTCCTCTTGTGCCGTGGCCACCCTCTTCCTCTTTTTAGTTGCAGCCGCAAGCAAGGGAAGAAGCTCTCCAAGTGTTGGCGCCCTCCTCCCCTTCCCTTCCTTCATCCAACGCAAGGAACAAAAGAAGGCTGCATAGGGGATTATCTTCTTCCTCTTCTTCATCCTTCTTCTTCCTCCTCTCAAGCACAATCAAGGGTTGATTGAAAGAGAGGAAATCAGCCATCAAAAGAAGTCTTTGCAAGGGAGCTAGCACCCCGGAAAGACAAGAAAGATTTGATCGGTCCTCTGCTTCGTGTGGATACCCGTAGAGGCCGGACGTTTGAACGGCTTCAAGCGAACCCTCTTCCAAAACCACGAATTCAGATTTGCGGCGATCATCTACCCGCGCAAGGTGAAGATTTGATCTTCCTAATAGTTCTAAAAGTTTTAATTCTTACCTAATTACGAAAGGTCTCGAAACAACGTTCATGCGATGAACGTCGATCCCGCACATGCCTCTTCCGCTGCCATCTGATTTAATTTTTGAAATATCAGCGGCATGGGCGGGTTCCCAACAGTGGTATCAGAGCCAGGTTTTGTAGATTAAGGTAAGAATTAAATATCTAAAGGCTTATTAGATCTGAAAATTGATTGATCATGCATGCTGAAAAATTCTGCATGCAGATTTTTCAGGGGTGCTGATTTTTTACATGCTGATTTTTATGTGATAAAAAGATGATTCTAATTGCATTGTTAATGGGATTACAAAGTTTAGAATCATGATTAGCATGATCAGCGACCTATGTCATGATATAATCAGTTAAGTTTCAGATCTGAAAATTATAATTGTTGCATACGGTGATGATCATAGGATTCAACCCCTTTTGGTATCAAATGTAATGACCTGCGATGTGATCTGCGATGTCATATAATTTTTCAGATGCTTGCATGCATCTTATTTGATATTTTGAGAGGCCTGCGTGCCTCCTAAAAGGAGATGTAATTTATTTTTATTTTTATTTTACATCTGGTTGTATTTCTGTGATGTGATGTACATCAACGATCAAGCTGAATCAAAGGCATGAGATGAAAGGTGATCTAAGCGGTTGATGGCGATGGGATCAAGAGTTGATCAAGGATCGAATCAAGGAGGCTTGGAACCAATTCAAGAGTTGAAGACCACTTGATCGATTGATGTGCATGTGCTTGTAATACGACCTAATTAGAATCCATGATCATCACCTAGTTAAAGTTTAGCTTTAATTTGATGCTGCGATTATAACTGCCTGTGATGTGCCGTTTGCATGTGATGTAAATGCGAGTCGGGTAGATAGGTTTACATGTGATGTAGCAAACCCAATTGAGACCTAAATCAAAACCTCCTCAATCAAGTCGAGAGTGAACCGACATGAGCAAGTCATATTAGATTAATTGATCTAATTGGTGTCTAGGAAAGCATGAAAGGTGGTTACTTAATTAGGACCTTACTCTCTGAGTAAGGGGAGCCTCCCACCTGCTTACCTGGCCAATTGTTCGATTACCTCTTATGAAGGGCTCAAGTTGCAAACACTAAGACCTGATTAACCAATATTAAGTCAATAGGTCTTCCACTGTAGTAGAGCTGCTAAGGCCTTTCTGATGTTGATTTGTCTCGACTGGACACAGTGGTCAAGTTGCATCGGGGGGCTGGACCTCTCTATAGACATGAGATGTTGTAGGGTAAAGGTGGGGTTGGGCACCAATAACTGTTAGGTGAGGACCCAATGACGACTTTATTCCTACAGTTATACGGTGGGTCTGACTTAACTAAGAAATGGGACCAATAACTATTAGGTGAGGTCTTCATGGCTTAGAGACCAAGTAACACTGCAACATACTTGAGAAGCATTGTACAAGAGTTGTACACTCATCCATCTATGTGTCACCAATAACTGTTAGGTGAGGTGGCATGTAAATCGGTGGGACCGCAGTACCCACTAGAAACCCTAGTCGTGTGGGATTTCCGTTTTTCTACCAGGGGAGTGTGAGGAATTCGAGAAAATAGTGGGAGTCACTTTTGTTCTAAAAGACCTTAGAACAGATTAGGATCAAGTACAAAAGTCTAACTAGAATCTTTACTCTCTGCAGATACAATGTCGGCTTTAAACCCTTTGACCCGTATTCTTGAGACCAACCGACTGACCGGAACCAATTACAAAGACTGGCTTAGAAATCTCAAAATTGTTTTGGACTGTGAGAAAATAGGCTACATACTCGATTCAGATATCCCCACACTACCAGCACGTCCTACTGATGTTCAGCGTGAGATGCATAAAAAGTGGTTGGATGATGACATAAGAGTTAAATGCTATATGATGGCATCTATGTCAAATGAACTCCAATGCCAGCATGAAAATATAAAGACTGCTAGGGACATACTGGCACACCTGCAAGAGTTGTATGGTGAGCAGAGTCGCACAGCTCGTTTTGAAGTGTCCAAGAGGCTTTTCAAAGCGAAGATGCGCGAGGGGCAGTCTGTCCATGATCACGGTCTGACCATGATCAAGGACCTAGAGGAGCTTGAGAAGCTCGGTATGGACATGCACAAGGAATTACAAGTGGATTTGATCCTACAGTCACTTCCTGATTCATTTGGTCAGTTTATAGTAAACTACCACATGAATAAGATTGAATGCACTAAGACTGAACTAATCAACATGTTGGTAACTGCTGAGGGAGCCTTGAAAGGTTCAAGGGGCAATGTCCTTGCTGCTGAGTTGACTTCTGGTTCCAAGAGAAAGTCTACTTGGAAGAAAAAGAAGCCTGCTAAGAAGCAGAAGAAAGACAAGAAGCCAAAGAAGGAAGTTCAAAAGAAAAAGGCTAACGACAAAGGAAAATGTTTCCACTGCAATGTCGAAGGCCACTGGAAGAGGAACTGTCCTTCATACCTCGAGAGCCTGAAGAACAAGAAAGGTGACACACCTTCAGAAGGTATAGACTTGCTCATAATTGAAACTAATCTAACGGTTTCTTCTACTTCTAGTTGGGTTATAGATTCTGGTTCTAGTGCTCATTTGTGCACTACCATGCAGGGTCTAAAGGAAAGTAGAAGGCTGGCGGAAGGTGCGGTAACCCTTCGGGTTGGCAACGGGGCAAAAGTTGCTGCTGTGGCTGTGGGCACCTACCATCTGCGACTACCGTCTGGATTTAGTTTAGTACTTAGAGACTGCTATTATGTACCTGCTGCTAGCAGAAATTTGATTTCTGTTTCATGTCTAGCACAGGAAGGTCATGTTTTTACATTTGACAAAGACTGCTGTTCTATTTATTTAAGAAATAAAATAGTCGCACGTGGTTTCATGATTGACATTCTCTATCATTTACATATGGATGTATCTGTGAATGTTACCGAGCAAGATGTGAGTGCCAAAGGATCCAAAAGATCCAGAGATGAGATAAACCAAAGATATTTGTGGCACCTCAGGCTTGGCCATATTAGAGAGGACAGAATGAACAAAATGGATAAAGATGGGCTTTTAGGCTCATTGACTTCCGAGTCATACCCAGTTTGCGAGTCCTGTCTTCAAGGAAAAATGGCTAGACTGCCCTTTGTAGGACATGGGGAGAGGACCACTGAAATACTTACCCTAGTACATACAGATGTATGTGGCCCATTCGATGTGCTAGCCAGGGGACGTTATTCTTACTTCATTACCTTTACCGATGATTATTCACGGTATGGGTATGTGTATCTTATGAGACACAAGTCTGAATCTTTTGAAAAGTTCAAAGAGTTCAAGAATGAAGTAGAAAAACAAACTGGAAAACCTCTTAAGGCTCTTCGATCAGATCGAGGAGGAGAATACCTTAGTGGGGAATTCCGGGACTATCTCAAAGAAAACGGCATAGTCTCACAATGGACACCTCCGGGTACACCTCAACTCAACGGGGTGTCAGAGAGGAGGAATCGGACCCTATTGGATATGGTCAGGTCCATGATGAGCTTCACTGATTTACCTATGTTCCTTTGGGAAGATGCCTTACTCACATCGATTTATTTGTTGAATAGAGTTCCCTCTAAATCCGTTCCTACCACACCGTATGAGATATGGCATGGTAAGAAATCAAGTCTGGGTCATCTCAAGATTTGGGGATGTCCGGCCCACGTCAAGAGACTACAGGCGGACAAGTTAGAGGCTAGGACCATAAGTGCTCGTTTTATAGGATATCCTAAAGAGTCATTAGGATACAATTTTTACGTCTCAGAGGATCACAATGCGTTTGTGAGCCGTCATGCCATCTTCTTGGAAAATCAGTTTATCCTTGATAGAGGCAGTGGGAGGAAAATTGAGCTTGAAGAGAAAGTCTCTGAAAAGCATCGAGTCATGGATCCTATTGAACCCATTCATACAGAGCCAGTACACGATGTCCCTCGACCACCTCGTAGATCCAGTAGGGTCTCCCATCCTCCCGATAGATACTTAGGTATACTAGAAGAGGATACCGAGGAAATGTTCCTAGTGGAAGATAGGGATCACATACAGGATCCCAAAACCTACAACGAGGCGATATCTGATATCGATTCCGAGAAATGGCTGGAAGCAATGAAGTCAGAGTTAGACTCCATGCGTTCCAACCAAGTCTGGACCTTAGTAGACCCACCAGAAGGTATTGTACCTATTGGATGCAAATGGATCTACAAAAGGAAGATAGGTTCGGATGGAGAGGTAGAGACCTATAAGGCAAGGCTTGTGGCGAAAGGGTATAGTCAGCGCGAAGGCATTGACTATCAGGAGACCTTTTCACCTGTAGCCATGCTAAAATCCATCCGAACATTGCTTGCCATTGCAGCATTTCATGATTATGAAATCTGGCAGAGGGATGTGAAAACTGCTTTCCTGAATGGATATCTTGATGAAGATATCTATATGGAACAGCCTTTGGGTTTCACTTCCAGTGATGGAGATCACAAGGTCTGCAAGCTGCAAAGGTCCATCTATGGACTAAAGCAAGCATCTCGGAGTTGGAACACTCGTTTCGATGACGCAATCAAAACGTTTGATTTCATCAAAAACGAAGAGAAACCGTGTGTTTACAAAAAGGTTAGTGGGAGTGCTGTCGTTTTTCTCGTACTGTACGTAAATGACATTCTCCTGATTGGGAATGATATTCCCATGCTAACCTCGGTCAAGGTCTGGTTGTCAAAAGAATTCTCCATGAAAGACCTTGGGGAAGCATCCTATATTTTGGAAATAAAGGTCTATAGAGATAGATCTAAAAGAATGCTTGGCCTTTCACAGAAGTGTACATAGAGGAGGTGCTGAAGAGATTCAACACATGAGCAAGATTCCCTATGCATCGGCAATGGGAAGCCTCATGTATGCCATGCTGTGTACACAACCTGATATAGCTCTTGCTGTGAGTGTCACAAGCAGATATCAGTCGGATCCAGGCAAGAAGCACTGGATAGCTGTGAAAGAACAGTCTTAAGTACTTGAGAAGAACTAAGGACATGTTCTTGGTCTTTGGGAGAAGATCAGAGTTGAAGGTAGAAGGATGCACACATATTGATGATAGAAAGTCTACATCAGAATATGTGCAATTGTGGTTCAGTAAATTGGAAGAGTTTCAAACAACCGATCATTATAGATTCTACCTTAGAAGCTGAATGTTAAGCCGTATCTAAGGGTGCAGTGGAAACCTTCTGATTAAAAGTTAATTGCAGAGTTAGGTGTAATGTCATTAGATGCCATAACACTTTACTGCGATAACATTGGCACCATAGCACAAGCTATGGAGCCATGGTCTCATCAGAAATCCAAGCACATAGAGCGGCGCTTCCATTTCATACGCGACTATGATGTAGAGGTGCAGAGAGTAGACTCCGCGGATAACGTGGCAGACCCGTTCACTAAGCAGCTGAGTCAGCAAAAGACTGAAGCACACCTTGAGAAGATGGGCCTAAGATATATGACCAATTGGCTTTAGTGCAAGTGGGAGATTGTTAGATGTATGCCCTAGAAGCCAATTTGGCTGACACATTGTTGATTCTAGGGACATAATTTTATACTTGACTATTTATTATTGAATAAATAAAAGGCATCTTTTTCATTCATATTGTTTATGTGTCTATGAATCGTCCAAGAAATTAATAAGATGATGATACATATTCTCAAGAGTTGAGAATTTGAGCCATGTATCATTAGTGATTAATTTCTAAATGCTCCTGATCAATGGATCATCACGAGGACGGTGATCGATCCGATCAGTGCACAGATCACTTTCCTTCTGGATGGACGAGACTTGAGTCCACAGTGTAGGGACACTGAAGTGATAGTGCAGGTGCTTGTTAGAGAACAAGGGTACTGAGCGTGACCAAGACAAGAAGTCACTTGGATGTCTATCCACTCGTCAGTGACTTGCTTGATGTTGCAGTAGTGTGACTGGTCCTTTGACCTGCGGTGCTTCGGCTACTCACAGTGAGGTTACTGTAGTTTGACTGCACACATACATAGTCTCTAGCCATATGGGTCCATGCAGTGTAGATTGGCTGCAGTAGGTTCACTGTAGGAGTAGGGTATGCACCTACAAGGAATCCATCGACCTTGATAGAAGAGGAGTGATCCTATGTGATTTGTTAGACTGAGTTCTAAGACCTTGGCCAGGGCAGTAATATAAAGTGGAGAAAGAGTTTTCCACTATCGAACTCGAGTCGAATAAATCTTGACATATGACAGACGATGGGGTTTGACGAGTTGTCCATGACCTCCGTCCTGTAGGGATCCACGATAGTAGGACTGTATCACATGTTAACTGCACCTAGAGGTTCATCATTCCATTCTGCTGGGTAGCCACTACATGCTGCTAGGTGTCACTGGTGGATGGTGGGACTCATAGGGATTATCTTGATGATCGATAAACCCTAATGAGTTGAGTTGGAATCGTTCCAACCCATTGAAAGGAGTTTTCAATGATATTGAGATAGAGATCACAATATATCTCACTACCAGTCAGAATAGAACCTATGGGGTCACACACACTAGAAGTATTGACCGATCCGATGGTTGAAATCGTGATTAAGAATCACAAGTAATCAATTTGATTGATAAAGAAGTTGAAGAAGGAACCAAGGGAATTAATTAATTGGACTTGAAACAAGAGTCCTACTTCGGGTAGGATTCCTAGAGTCCTAATTGGATTAGGACTGGGAATCCTAGTTGGAGTAGGACTGGGATTCCTACTTAGAATAGGATTCCTACAATCCTAATGAGATTAGGAATTTTGAATTAAAATTGGATTCCTACTTGGAGTAGGATTCCTAGGAGTCCTAATCGGATTAGGACTTTGGATTCAAATTAGAGTCCTAATTGGATTAGGACTAGAATTAAACAAATCCTAATTGGATTAGGATTCCTTAAGTCCTAATTAATTATTAATCTAATGAATCAACATGACTCCTAATTGGATTAGGATTGAAGAGTTCAATTGAGTCATGGTTCATTCAAGTCCTAATTGGATTAGGACTAGCATAGATTGAACCCAATTTGGCTAATCCTAATTGGATTGGGATTAAACCATAAGAGAGGCACCTAATCCTCTTTGGAAGAGGATTAGGGCATCACAAGAAGGAGGGATCACGCCCCTCCTCCTCTCCTTGTGTGCGGCATGAAGAGAGGGGCCGGCGCCCCCTTCTCTCTTTGGAAAGTTATCTAGGGCTCCAACTTTGGAGGAGCCCTTGATGGCTATAAGAGGGACTATGAGGCCGGCGCCCTAGAGGGATTGAATCCTCTTCCTCTTGTGCCGTGGCCACCCTCTTCCTCTCTTTAGTTGCAGCCGCAAGCAAGGGAAGAAGCTCTCCAAGTGTTGGCGCCCTCCTCCCCTTCCCTTCCTTCATCCAACGCAAGGAACAAAAGAAGGCTGCATAGGGGATTATCTTCTTCCTCTTCTTCATCCTTCTTCTTCCTCCTCTCAAGCACAATCAAGGATTGATTGAAAGAGAGGAAATCAGCCATCAAAAGAAGTCTTTGCAAGGGAGCTAGCACCCCGGGAAGACAAGAAAGATTTGATCGGTCCTCTGCTTCGTGTGGATACCCGTAGAGGCCGGACGTTTGAACGGCTTCAAGCGAACCCTCTTCCAAAACCACGAATTCAGATTTGCGGCGATCATCTACCCGCGCAAGGTGAAGATTTGATCTTCCTAATAGTTCTAAAAGTTTTAATTCTTACCTAATTACGAAAGGTCTCGAAACAACGTTCATGCGATGAACGTCGATCCCGCACATGCCTCTTCCGCTGCCATCTGATTTAATTTTTGAAATATCAGCGGCATGGGCGGGTTCCCAACACCTCCTTTAGTCTATATGTCTACACTTAGTGAAATTTGTCATGGTCGAACTTTCTTTGGTTCAGCAAAAGTCATATGAATCTCACCTACCCTGGTTTCAGCACATCTAATCCATTTTGTGCTTATTCTCAATTGTTAGATGGATGATCGAGATGGGGTGTAAGCACTATCCAAAGCTCTACAGACAAAAGTTCTACCACCTATAACAACACCAAGTGGAGCCTTATTGCCTCTTCATGTTGAATGGCAAGTGGTCATAGTTATATCGAAGGCCTCCTTATTATGAATGCTTGTTGTGCCTATTTAAAGTTGAGAGGGCATTTACTCTGTGTTTGGTTGGAATTATAAGAGGAAGGATAAGTAAGCTTAGAAGAATTGATGACCTCCTTATCCACTATTTGGTACAAAAAATTTTAAGAAGGATAGCTAAAAGGGAGGGATTGCTCATCCATCCTAACCCACCAATTTGTATCCTCCTAAATTGGGAGTATGCAAGATAGGATGGATGGGGCATGTGAGGGGTAGATTTCTATGTTGACAAAATTATCCATCATTAATTCTTTGACAATATTTTAATACTTTTCTATTTTTCTATTTATATTCACTCTTTTTAGTTAACTATTTATATAAAATTAATTAACTATTTAAATTAAATTATAAATTAATTAGTAATTTATGTGATTAATTTCAATAAATTAATTCATATATAATTAATTTATAAAATTATTTACTGAATTTTATATAATTTTTTTATATAATTATGATTACAAAGATTATAAGTTTATGTATTATATTACTTCTTTAATCGTTACTTCTTTAATATAACTAAGTGTTATATATCAATAATAATAATAATACTTTTTGTATCAAAGGGTAGCATAATAAAAATATCATACAAATATTATCCATCCTTCTTTTCATTCCTCTTATACCAAATAAAGGAGAGAATCATTTCCATCCATCTTTCCATGTTTCACCAAACACAAGAGAAGATGGATGGAAGACATATCCATCTCCTCTCTCATCCATCCTTCCTCCCCCATCCTTCCTTCCTCCAATCCATCTTTGGTACCAAACAAAAGGGTTAGTGCTTTTATCTCAGAAAACTATAGAAAATCATTGATAGGTCATTGCTCAAGGATCGAAATAGGCATTATACTATGGCTAGACTTATTTAGTAGCTCACTAGAAGTAAAACTAAGCATGATAGTTAGGAAAAACAAATACTTATTAGACTGTGTCTATTAAAACCCCATTTTTTATATATTCTAAAAAACTAGAACAAAGTATTGAAAATTAGAAAATGCCTAAATTTCAATCAAATAAAATTATCGATAAGGATCATCTTGTTCAAAGCTCACTATTACATGTAGATCATAGAGAAAATTCTATCTACCGATTTAGTCTAGACGGCTCTTCAATTATTAGAAAGAAGGATTTAGAAAAGATTCGTTCTAAAAAAGAATATTGATATCTCTACTAGGACTTGTTCAAGTAGCCATATGACCTTTGATAAGAAAAGGCCTGAACACTTCAATTCTAGCATGTCATAGAGATTTTAGAAATCTAAATTCTTTGACTCACCCCTAGGCTTAATAGAAGAGAGCTTGAGTGATGGACCAATATTCTTCAATATCTTTCCAGACTTCTTGATCTCAATATTTTGGAGTGTTTGACCTTAAATTTATAAAACTTAAGTACGATGAAAATCAGAAGCATAAAATATTACCATAACCTATAGAGTTTACAATAATACTCTGACCATCATTGACCCAAGAGCGAAGAGAGCCACTCCAAAAGAATTAAATACACTTTTCTAAGCCAAAGTTAGGAATAATTTTGTCATCCAAGGAAACTTAAATAGGAGAAAATTATACTTCTTGAAAAATTAACTTAATTCTAGAATGTTGAGCCCAAAAGGGCTCAAGAAACTAAAATAAAAAGAATCTTAGAAACACCAGAAAGGGATGCCGATATATATTTTTCATCTAGTAGAAGAACAATCTTAGGTCTTTGATTCTCTGCTGTTGCCCAAGGAGACAACCCAAGAGGGGGAGGTGAATTAGGTTTTAATTAAATATTGACCAATTAAAAATATAATGAGTAATTAACTAAATCTATTGTAAGCAAATTAGTTAGTTTACTAGATGCAGTAAGTGAAGAGAGAGAAAGAGATAATAACCAATACAAACACAGAAAAGTTTATAGTGGTTCGAAGCCAACTCTTGCTCCTACGTCCACTCCCCAAGCCGCACTTAAGAGTTCACTATAATCCCTAGGATTACAGCCGGTTGTTTTACAAGCTCACAACCCAACTTGTTGTTTTCAGGAGATCGCAACGAACTCGGTCAGTTTTCACAGGCTCACCGACTAGAACCACCCGATTGTTTTTCCAGATTCACAATCAAACCCAGTTGGTTTTTTTCGGTTCACCAACCACAACCTTACACCGTTGGTTTTATCTTTGGCTCACCAACAAATCTTACAACCCTTGATTCAATCCCCTGATTGAATCAAGTAAGAAAAATAAAGGTTGGGAGTTCACAAAGAAAGCTTCTAAAAAAGCAAATGTGAGAACAATATAAGCAAAGTAGAGTTAGAAGCCCTCAAACAGATTTCAGATGAGGAAGAGGGGGCTTCTCGATTACTAAGTCTCCTCTTGAATGTGCTGAATGATGGAGGACAGTAGTAGAGCCTTGAATGCGAAGGAAGCACTTTCAGATTTGAGTTGAATGCACTTCTTCCTTCTTTTTCTTGGATTTACTCAACGGAAGCTCTTGGTGGTTGAAATGCTTTAATGCTTAGATGGAATAGCTCTCTTGTTGTCTACTATTGTTCACTCTGGCTATTTAAGTGGTTCCATTCGAAACTAGCTGATAGAGAGTGATTTGGAGCCGTTCTGTCCAGTCTGCACATCCTGACAATATATCCATTGGGATCGGAGTCGATTCGTGCGATCTGGAGTCGACTCGGCTGTTGCTGGAGTCGACTCATGCTTTACTGGAGACGACTCGTCCGTTGTTCAGAATTTGAATTAAAGTGCTTGTCCCGTTCTGGAGTCGACTCGGATCAAACCTCGAGTCGACTCGCCAACATCTGAAGATGACTCGGGCACTTAGGAGTCGGCTCGTTCTCAGGATTCCAGAATTCCATCTTTCTGTTTTTCTTCCTCGAGTCGACTCGGGTATTCTTGGAGTCGACTCAGCTCTCTTGAGAGGCGACTCGAGATCTTCGGGAGACGACTCGCTCTCAGAGTCCGAAAACCGATTCTCTGTCTGTTGAACTGACCTGCCTCGGAGTCGGCTCGCGCTTTGTCGGAGTCGACTCGGCTGACTTGGGGGTCGACTCTGGAACTCTTGAAGTCGACTCGTTCACAGGATTTCCGAGATTGGTTCTCTGTCTTTCAGACTGCTGATAAGTGTTGAATAATTTATAATTTAGTTATCTTTCCATAGCACTTACCAATGTTCTTAAACGGATAAATACTTATTTTACCATAAAATTGAATAATCATTGAAATAAATTTAATACATGTTAAGAAATAAATAATTCCCTCCTTAAGCTAAGTGCAAGTAATCCTAGAGACTCAATAACGTTGGGTTTGAGCTCAATGCCCAACTGCCATGCATGCACCCAAGCACTGTCCACCATCCGTGGCTCTCCAAGTGATCCAACGGTTTAGAAATTTCTGTTTCCGCATCACGATTCCTCCCAACCGTCCGCGATGAAGAATCCAATCGTTCCAGGATCCGTGCCATTCTTCAGCTCGAGCTCAAGTCAATCACATGATGGAGCTCAACCCAATAGACCAAGCCAAAATAGGGGAGATCAGCCCAATGCAAAGTGTGCAAGCTCAGCCGTCTCGCAGCTTGTTGAGTTGGTTTTCGCATCAGCCTTCCATCCCAGCGTCGAAGCAGGGGAAGCATCCAACCCTCCGTGATCCACGCGGTGCACCAGCGACCAGCTCCTTCCCAGCCGCATCCCACGAGTGCCCACCGCGTCCAGCTCCTCTGCCATCAGCCCGCCCCAGCCGGCTCCAATCACAGCGCTGAAACAGGGAGACTCTTTGATGCCGATGATTCGTATCGTCCCCCACCAAAGCAACCCGATCCTCCATCCTCGCTTCAAAACAACGGGACCTCGTATCAGCTGTTAGATGTATGCCCTAGAAGCCAATCTGGCTGACGCATTGTTAATTCTAGGGACATAATTTTGTACTTGACTATTTATTATTGAATTAATAAAAGGCATCTTTTCATTCATATTATTTATGTGTCTATGAATCGTCCAAGAAATTAATAAGATGATGATACATATTCTCAAGAGTTGAGAATTTGAGCCATGTATCATTGGTGATTATTTTCTAAATGCTCCTGATCAATGGATCATCACGAGGACGGTGATCGATCCGATCAGTGCACAGATCACTTTCCTTCTGGATGGACGAGACTTGAGTCCACAGTGTAGGGACACTGAAGTGATAGTGCAGGTGCTTGTTAGAGAACAAGGGTACTGAGCGTGACCAAGACAAGAAGTCACTTGGATGTCTATCCACTCGTCAGTGACTTGCTTGATGTTGCAGTAGTGTGACTGGTCCTTTGACCTGCGGTGCTTCGGCTACTCACAGTGAGGTTATTGTAGTTTGACTGCACACATACATGGTCTCTAGCCATATGGGTCCATGCAGTGTAGATTGGCTGCAGTAGGTTCACTGTAGGAGTAGGGTATGCACCTACAAGGAATCTATTGACCTTGATAGAAGAGGAGTGATCCTATGTGATTTGTTAGACTGAGTTCTAAGACCTTGGCCAGGGCAGTAATATAAAGTGGAGAAAGAGTTTTCCACTATCGAACTCAAGTCGAATAAATCTTGACATATGACAGACGATGGGGTTTGACGAGTTGTCCATGACCTCCGTCCTGTAGGGATCCACGATAGTAGGACTGTATCACACGTTAACTGCACCTAGAGGTTCATCATTCCATTCTGCTGGGTAGCCACTACATGCTGCTAGGTGTCACTGGTGGATGGTGGGACTCACAGGGATTATCTTGATGATCGATAAACCCTAATGAGTAGAGTTGGAATCGTTCCAACCCATTGAAAGGAGTTTTCAATGATATAGTGATAGAGATCACAATATATCTCACTACCAGTCAGAATAGAACCTATGGGGTCACACACACTAGAAGTATTGACCGATCCGATGGTTGAAATCGTGATTAGGAATCACAAGAAATCAATTTGATTGATAAGAAGTTGAAGAAGGAACAAAGGGAATTAATTAATTGGACTTAAACACAAATCCTACTTCGGATAGGATTCCTAGAGTCCTAATTAGATTAGGACTGGAAATCCTAGTTGGAGTAGGACTGGGATTCCTACTTGGAATAGGATTCCTACAATCCTAATGAGATTAGGAATTTTGAATTAAAATTGAATTCCTACTTAGAGTAGGATTCCTAGAAATCCTAATTAGATTAGGATTTCGGATTCAAATAAAGTCCTAATTGGATTAGGACTAAAATTAAACAAATCCTAATTGGATTAGGATTCCTTAAGTCTAAATTAATTATTAATCTTATAAATCAACATGACTCCTAATTGGATTAGGATTGAAGAGTTCAATTAAGTCATGATTCATTCAAGTCCTAATTGGATTAGGACTAGCGTAGATTGAACCCAATTTGGCTAATCCTAATTAGATTAGGATTAAACCATGAGAGAGGCACCTAATCCTCTTTGGAAGAGGATTAGGTTAACCAAGTAAGAGGGGCATAAGCCCCTCTCATCTTGGTTGGTGCGGCACAAGAGAGGGGGCCGGCGCCCCCCTCTTTGGAAAATCATCTAGGGCTCCTACTTTGGAGGAGCCCTTGATGCTTATAAAAGGGACCTAGGGCCGGCGCCCTAGGTAGAGCTCTCTTCCTCCTCTTGCTGCCGCCATCATCCCCTCTCCTCCCTTGGTTGGGCCGAAAGCAAGGTGCAAGCAAGTTGAAGCTTGGCGGCATCCCTTCTCCTTCCTCTTGGCTTCAACGCGTGTGGAAAGAAGAAGGCTGCGAAGGGCTTTGATCTTCTTCCTCTTCTTCATCCTTCTTCTTCCTCCTCTCTAGTGCAATCAAGAGTTGATTGAAAGAGAGGACATCAGCCATCAAAGCTATCTCCGCAAGGGAGCTAGCACCCCGGTGAGATAGAGAGCTTGGATCGGATCCTGCTTCGTGTGGATACCCGTAGAGGCCGGACGTTTGAATGGCTTCAAGCGAACCCTCTTCCAAAACCACGAATTCAGATTTGCGGTGATCATCTACCCGTGCAAGGTGAAGATCTGATCTTCCTAATAGTTTTAAAAAAGTTTTAATTCTTACCTAATTACGAAAGGTCTCGAAACAACGTTCATGCGATGAACGTTGATCCCGCACATGCCCCCTTTCCGCTGCCATCTGATTTTTGTTTTGAAATATCAGCGACCTGGGCGGGTTCCCAACAGTGGTATCAGAGCCTAGGCTTCGTAGATTAGGTAAGAATTAAATATCTAAAGGCTTATTAGATCTGAAAATTGAATGATCATGCATGCTGAAAATTTCTGCATGCAGATTTTTCAGGGGTGCTGATTTTTGCATGCTGATTTTTATGTGATAAAATGATGATTCTAATTGCGTTGTTAATGAGATTACAAAGTTTAGAATCATGATTAGCATGATCAGCAACCTATGTCATGATATAATCAGTTAGTTTTCAGATCTGAAAATTATAATTGTTGCATACGGTGATGATCATAGGATTCAAACCCTTTTGGTATCAAATGTAATGACCTGCGATGTGATCTGCGATGTCATGTAATTTTTCAGATGCTTGCATGCATCTTATTTGATGTTTTGAGAGGCCTGCGTGCCTCCTAAAATGGAGATGTAATCTATTTTATTTTTATTTTATATCTGGTTGTATTTCTGTGATATGATGTACGTCAACGATCAAGTTGAAGACAAGGCATGAGATGAACAGGGGTCAAAGCGGTTGATGGCGATTGGATCAAGAGTTGGTCAAGGATCGAATCAAGGAGGCTTAGAACCAATTCAAGAGTTGAAGACCACTTGATCGATTGATGTGCATGTGCTTGTAATACGACCTAATTAGAATTCATGATCATCACCTATTTAAAGTTTAGCTTTAATTTGATGCTGCGATTATAACTGCCTGTGATGTGCCGTTTGCATGTGATGTGAATGCGAGTCGGGTAGATAGGTTTACATGTGATGTAGCAAACCCAATTGAGACCTAAATCAAAACCTCCTCAATCAAGTCGAGAGTGAACCGACATGAGCAAGTCATATTAGATTAATTGATCTAATTGGTGTCTAGGAAAGCATGAAAGGTGGTTACTTAATTAGGACCTTACTCTCTGAGTAAGGGGAGCCTCCCACCTGCTTACCTGGCCAATTGTTCGATTACCTCTTATGAAGGGCTCAAGTTGCAAACACTAAGACCTGATTAACCAATATTAAGTCAATAGGTCTTCCACTGTAGTAGAGCTGCTAAGGCCTTTCTGATGTTAATTTGTCTCGGCTGGACACAGTGGTCAAGTTGCATCGGGGAGCTGGACCTCTCTATAGACATGAGATGTTGTAGGGTAAAGGTGGGGTTGGGCACCAATAACTGTTAGGTGAGGACCCAATGACGACTTTATTCCTACGGTTATACGGTGGGTCTGACTTAACTAAGAAATGGGACCAATAACTATTAGGTGAGGTCTTCATGGCTTAGAGACCAAGTAACACTGCAACATGCTTGAGAAGCATTGTACAAGAGTTGTACACTCATCCATCTATGTGTCACCAATAACTGTTAGGTGAGGTGGCATGTAAATCGGTGGGACCGCAGTACCCACTAGAAATCCTAGTCGTGTGGGATTTCTGTTTTCCTACCAGAAGAGTGTGAGGAATTCGAGAAAATAGTGGGAGTTACATTTGTTCTAAAAGACCTTAGAACAGATTAGGATCAAGTACAAAAGTCTAACTAGAATCTTTACTCTCTGCAGATACAATGTCGGCTTCAAACCCTTTGACCCGTATTCTTGAGACCAACCGACTGACCGGAACCAATTACAAAGACTGGCTTAGAAATCTCAAAATTGTTTTGGACTGTGAGAAAATAGGCTACATACTCGATTCAGATATCCCCACACTACCAACACGTCCTACTGATGTTCAGCGTGAGATGCATAAAAAGTGGTTGGATGATGACATTAGAGTAAAATGCTATATGATGGCATCCATGTCTAATGAACTCCAATGCCAGCATGAAAATATGAAGACTGCTAGGGACATACTGGCACATCTGCAAGAGTTGTATGGTGAGCAGAGTCGCACAGCTCGTTTTGAAGTGTCCAAGAGGCTCTTCAAGACAAAGATGCGCGAAGGGCAGTCTGTCCATGATCACGGTCTGACCATGATCAAGGACCTAGAGGAGCTTGAGAAGCTCGGTATGGACATGCACAAGGAGTTACAAGTGGATTTGATCCTACAGTCACTTCCTGATTCATTTGGTCAGTTTATAGTAAACTACCACATGAATAAGATTGAATGCACTAAGACTGAACTAATCAACATGTTGGTAACTGCTGAGGGAGCCTTGAAAGGTTCAAGGGGCAATGTCCTTGCTGCTGAGTTGACTTCTGGTTCCAAGAGAAAGTCTACTTGGAAGAAAAAGAAGCCTGCTAAGAAGCAGAAGAAAGACAAGAAGCCAAAGAAGGAAGTTCAAAAGAAAAAGGCTAACGATAAAGGAAAATGTTTCCACTGCAATGTCGAAGGCCACTGGAAGAGAAACTGTCCTTCATACCTCGAGAGCCTGAAGAACAAGAAAGGTGACACGCCTTCAGAAGGTATAGACTTGCTCATAATTGAAACTAATCTAACGGTTTCTTCTACTTCTAGAGTTATAGATTCTGGTTCTAGTGCTCATTTGTGCACTACCATGCAGGGTCTAAAGGAAAGTAGAAGGCTGGCGGAAGGTGCGGTAACCCTTCGGGTTGGCAACGGGGCAAAAGTTGCTGCTGTGGCTGTAGGCACCTACCATCTGCGACTACCGTCTGGATTTAGTTTATTACTTAGAGACTGCTATTATGTACCTGCTGCTAGCAGAAATTTGATTTCTGTTTCATGTCTAGCACAGGAAGGTCATGTTTTTACATTTGACAAGGACTGCTGTTCTATTTATTTAAAGAAATAAAATAGTCGCACGTGGTTTCATGATCGACAGTCTCTATCATTTACATATGGATGTATCTGTGAATGTTACCGAGCAAGATGTGAGTGCCAAAGGATCCAAAAGATCCAGAGATGAGATAAACCAAAGATATTTGTGGCACCTCAGGCTTGGCCATATTGGAGAGGACAGAATGAACAAAATGGATAAAGATGGGCTTTTAGGCTCATTGACTTCCGAGTCATACCCAGTTTGCGAGTCCTGTCTTTAAGGAAAAATGGCTAGACTGCCCTTTATAGGACATGGGGAGAGGACCACTAAAATACTTACCCTAGTACATACAGATGTATGTGGCCCATTCGATGTGCTAGCCAGAGGACGTTATTCTTACTTCATTACCTTTACCGATGATTATTCACGGTATGGGTATGTGTATCTTATGAGACACAAGTCTGAATCTTTTGAAAAGTTCAAAGAGTTCAAGAATGAAGTAGAAAAACAAACTGGAAAACCTCTTAAGGCTCTTCGATCAGATCGAGGAGGAGAATACCTTAGTGGGGAATTCTGGGACTATCTCAAAGAAAACGGCATAGTCTCACAATGGACACCTCCGGGTACACCTCAACTCAACGGAGTGTCAGAGAGGAGGAATCGGACCCTGTTGGACATGGTCAGGTCCATGATGAGCTTCACTGATTTACCTATGTTCCTTTGGGGAGTGCCTTACTCACAGCGATTTATTTATTGAATAGAGTTCCCTCTAAATCCGTTCCTACCACACCGTATGAGATATGGCATGGTAAGAAACCAAGTCTGGGTCATCTCAAGATTTGGGGATGTCCGGCCCACGTCAAGAGACTACAGGCGGACAAGTTAGAGGCTAGGACCATAAGTGCTCGTTTTATAGGATATCCTAAAGAGTCATTAGGATACAATTTTTACGTCTCAGAGGATCACAATGTGTTTGTGAGCCGTCATGCCATCTTCTTGGAAAATCAGTTTATCCTTGATAGAGGCAGTGGGAGGAAAATTGAGCTTGAAGAGAAAGTCTCTGAAAAGCAACGAGTCATGGATCCTATAGAACCCATTCATAAAGAGCCAGTACACGATGTCCCTCGACCACCTCGTAGATCTAGTAGGGTCTCCCATCCTCCCGATAGATACTTAGGTATACTAGAATAGGATACCGAGGAAATGTTCCTAGTGGGAGATAGGGATCACATACAGGATCCCAAAACCTACAACGAGGCGATATCTGATATCGATTCCGAGAAATGGCTGGAAGCCATGAAGTCAGAGTTGACTCCATGCATTCCAACCAAGTCTGGACCTTAGTAGACCCACCAGAAGGTATTGTACCTATTGGATGCAAATGGATCTACAAAAGGAAAATAGGTTCGGATGGAAAGGTAGAGACCTATAAGGCAAGGCTTGTGGCGAAAGGGTATAGTCAGCGCGAAGGCATTGACTATCAGGAGACCTTTTCACCTGTAGCCATGCTAAAATCCATCTGAACATTGCTTGCTATTGCAGCATTTCATGATTATGAAATCTGGCAGATGGATGTGAAAACTGCTTTTCTGAATGGATATCTTGATGAAGATATCTATATGGAACAGCCTTTGGGTTTCACTTCCAGTGATGGAGATCACAAGGTCTGCAAGCTGCAAAGGTCCATCTATGGACTAAAGCAAGCGTCTCGGAGTTGGAACACTCATTTCGTTGACGCAATCAAAATGTTTGATTTCATCAAAAACGAAGAGGAACCGTGTATTTACAAAAAGATTAGTGGGAGCGCTGTCGTATTTCTCGTACTATACGTGGACGACATCCTACTGATAGGGAATGATATTCCCATGCTAACCTCGGTCAAGGTCTGGTTGTCAAAAGAATTCTCCATGAAAGACCTTGGGGAAGTATCCTATATTTTGGGAATAAAGGTCTATAGAGATAGATCTAAAAGGATGCTTGGCCTTTCACAGAAGATGTACATAAAGGGGGTGCTGAAGAAGTTCAGCATGGAAAACTCCAAGAGGGGTCTCTTACCCCTTAGGCATGGAATTCATCTCTCCAAGAAGATGTGCCCCAACACATCTGAAAAGATTCAACGCATGAGCAAGATTCCCTATGCATCGGCAATAGGAAGCCTCATGTATACCATGCTGTGTACACGACCTGATATAGCTCTTGCTGTGAGTGTCACAAGCAGATATCAGTCGGATCCAGGCAAGAAGCACTGGATAGCTGTGAAAGAACAGTCTTAAGTACTTGAGAAGAACTAAGGACATGTTCTTGGTCTTTGGGAGAAGATCAGAGTTGAAGGTAGAAGGATGCACACATATAGATGATAGAAAGTCTACATCAGAATATGTGCAATTGTGGTTCAGTAAATTGGAAGAGTTCCAAACAACCGATCATTATAGATTCTACCTTAGAAGCTGAATGTTAAGCCGTATCTAAGGGTGCAGTGGAAACCTTCTGATTAAAAGTTAATTGCAGAGTTAGGTGTAATGTCATTAGATGCCATAACACTTTACTGCGATAACATTGGCACCATAGCACTAGCTATGGAGCCATGGTCTCATCAGAAGTCCAAGCACATAGAGCGGCACTTCCATTTCATACGCGACTATGATGTAGAGGTGCAGAGAGTAGACTCCGCGGATAACGTGGCAGACCCGTTCACTAAGCAGCTAAGTCAGCAAAAGACTGAAGCCCACCTTGAGAAGATGGGGCTTAGATATATGACTGATTGGCTTTAGTGCAAGTGGGAGATTGTTAGATGTATGCCCTAGAAGCCAATCTGGCTGACGCATTGTTAATTCTAGGGACATAATTTTGTACTTGACTATTTATTATTGAATAAATAAAAGGCATCTTTTCATTCATATTATTTATGTGTCTATGAATCGTCCAAGAAATTAATAAGATGATGATACATATTCTCAAGAGTTGAGAATTTGAGCCATGTATCATTGGTGATTAATTTCTAAATGCTCCTGATCAATGGATCATCACGAGGACGGTGATCGATCCGATCAGTGCACAGATCACTTTCCTTCTGGATGGACGAGACTTGAGTCCACAGTGTAGGGACACTGAAGTGATAGTGCAGGTGCTTGTTAGAGAACAAGGGTACTGAGCGTGACCAAGACAAGAAGTCACTTGGATGTCTATCCACTCGTCAGTGACTTGCTTGATGTTGCAGTAGTGTGACTGGTCCTTTGACCTGCGGTGCTTCGGCTACTCACAGTGAGGTTATTGTAGTTTGACTGCACACATACATGGTCTCTAGCCATATGGGTCCATGCAGTGTAGATTGGCTGCAGTAGGTTCACTGTAGGAGTAGGGTATGCACCTACAAGGAATCTATCGACCTTGATAGAAGAGGAGTGATCCTATGTGATTTGTTAGACTGAGTTCTAAGACCTTGGCCAGGGCAGTAATATAAAGTGGAGAAAGAGTTTTCCACTATCGAACTCAAGTCGAATAAATCTTGACATATGACAGACAATGGGGTTTGACGAGTTGTCCATGACCTCCGTCCTGTAGGGATCCACGATAGTAGGACTGTATCACACGTTAACTGCACCTAGAGGTTCATCATTCCATTCTGCTGGGTAGCCACTACATGCTGCTAGGTGTCACTGGTGGATGGTGGGACTCACAGGGATTATCTTGATGATCGATAAACTCTAATGAGTAGAGTTGGAATCGTTCCAACCCATTGAAAGGAGTTTTCAATGATATAGTGATAGAGATCACAATATATCTCACTACCAATCAGAATAGAACCTATGGGGTCACACACACTAGAAGTATTGACCGATCCGATGGTTGAAATCGTGATTAGGAATCACAAGAAATCAATTTGATTGATAAGAAGTTGAAGAAGGAACAAAGGGAATTAATTAATTGGACTTAAACACAAATCCTACTTCGGGTAGGATTCCTAGAGTCCTAATTGGATTAGGACTGGAAATCCTAGTTGGAGTAGGACTGGGATTCCTACTTGGAATAGGATTCCTACAATCCTAATGAGATTAGGAATTTTGAATTAAAATTGAATTCCTACTTGGAGTAGGATTCCTAGAAATCCTAATTAGATTAGGACTTCGGATTCAAATAAAATCCTAATTGGATTAGGACTAAAATTAAACAAATCCTAATTGGATTAGGATTCCTTAAGTCTAAATTAATTATTAATCTTATAAATCAACATGACTCCTAATTGGATTAGGATTGAAGAGTTCAATTAAGTCATGATTCATTCAAGTCCTAATTGGATTAGGACTAGCGTAGATTGAACCCAATTTGGCTAATCCTAATTAGATTAGGATTAAACCATGAGAGAGGCACCTAATCCTCTTTGGAAGAGGATTAGGTTAACCAAGTAAGAGGGGCATAAGCCCCTCTCATCTTGGTTGGTGCGGCACAAGAGAGGGGGCCGGCGCCCCCCTCTTTGGAAAATCATCTAGGGCTCCTACTTTGGAGGAGCCCTTGATGCTTATAAAAGGGACCTAGGGCCGGCGCCCTAGGTAGAGCTCTCTTCCTCCTCTTGCTGCCGCCATCATCCCCTCTCCTCCCTTGGTTGGGCCGAAAGCAAGGTGCAAGCAAGTTGAAGCTTGGCGGCATCCCTTCTCCTTCCTCTTGGCTTCAACACGTGTGGAAAGAAGAAGGCTGCGAAGGGCTTTGATCTTCTTCCTCTTCTTCATCCTTCTTCTTCCTCCTCTCTAGTGCAATCAAGAGTTGATTGAAAGAGAGGACATCAGCCATCAAAGCTATCTCTGCAAGGGAGCTAGCACCCCGGTGAGATAGAGAGCTTGGATCGGATCCTGCTTCGTGTGGATACCCGTAGAGGCCGGATGTTTGAACGGCTTCAAGCGAACCCTCTTCCAAAACCACGAATTCAGATTTGCGGTGATCATCTACCCGCGCAAGGTGAAGATCTGATCTTCCTAATAGTTTTAAAAAAGTTTTAATTCTTACCTAATTACGAAAGGTCTCGAAACAACGTTCATGCGATGAACGTTGATCCCGCACATGCCCCCTTTCCGCTGCCATCTGATTTTTGTTTTGAAATATCAGCGGCATGGGCGGGTTCCCAACATCAGCCGCATGCCAGATCCACCTACGCGGCATCGTCTTCATCTCCGGCCCTTCTTCCGCTCGTGACGCAGCCCATTCCACCTCCCAGCAGCCGAGATCCCGCGACCCGATCAGCTCCTTCCAGCCAGCCGAGCGTCTTCCGCATCCAAGAGTCCGGATTCCCAGCTCCAAGCCGTGATCCGCTCCTTCCAGCTCGCGTCCCTCCTTCCTGCGACCCAGCATCCCGTTCTTCATCATCACCATCCGCGTCTCCTCCGGATTCAAGATCCCCAAATCCCGGATGACCCCGCCTCCGCTGCTCTTCTCCCTTCCGCATTCACTAGCATCTGCAATCAAGCCCGAGATCCAGCCATTGACGCCCTTCATCATCTTCGTCCGCGATCTGCCCCCCCAGCATCACGCCCTCCTCCTCTCTCGGGATCCATCGCTGGTCTTCAGCGGTCTATAAGAAAGGAGGACGGTTGGGAAGAGCCAGAGGGAAGGCCACGGTTTGAAGAACAGAGGAGGAGCCTCTGTTCGGAAGAGAAAGAAATAAAAAAAGAGAGAAAGGAGGGGGGGAAAGAGAATAGTTTGTGATATATTGGGAATAATGGGAGGTGAAGGCTTTCATTTGAAGATGGGAGGTCGTCCGGAAGCCATGCTCGGCTAAACGTCTAGTCTAGGGCTGGATGAAGCCCTAGCAATGTTACAGGGCATTGTAGTTCTTATTTTCTTTATTATTTTGGAGCTTGTTTAAATTCTTATTATCAATGAAAAATCCTTTTATGATGTTTAAACTTTAAGCATGCTATTTATTATTCATGTCTGCTAAAGTAGTCTAAGATGATCCATGCCTAGGAAGATGAGGTGTACTGCACCCTAAGTTAGCATAGTTAGGTAGACACTTCTTGCTATACCGAAGATGGATTTTCTTAAAACTCTTTATGTTTTTATTTTAAAAGGCTTGTAGCCAATTTGCATGCCTCTCCAAAAGATAAAAATTAAGAACACAGTCCCTAATGCAATGCTACGCGGTGGATTCCAAACCCTAGATCTATTTACTTTGATAAATTTCAATTCGTACTCATAGATTAATTCAGTATAATTAAGTTAGCAAACTCTTCTCCTTAATTTACTTTTAAAAGAAAAATAACTTGTCTCCAATCCTTGTGGACCGACACCCGTAATCACTATCCTACAGGATACGTGCTATTGCATGGTTTATTTTCAAAATTGAAAGAACCGATCAATTTTTGGCGCTGTTGCCGGAGATTGCTAGCATAGTTATTTTTCCTATTATTAAAAAAAAATTAATTAATTAAAAAAAACTTTCAAAAAAAATATATATATATCTAAAATAAAATAAAAAATTATTTTCTATTATTGTTACTTTTTTATCTCCTCTACTATTTTTTTTTAATTTTTCTTTTGGTCTTATTTGATCAGGAATCGAAGAGGAGATCTGGGCTATCAAAAAGGAATGCTTTAGAGGTTTGCTTAAAAAATTTTAAATTGCTGGGAAAATTTCCTTTGGTAACCTCTAAACCTTTCTTGTTTAAATTTATTATTAGATTGAACTTTTGTGGTGATTGTTTGATTTTAATTTCAGCAAAAGTGTGAATGCATGCTTGATACACATGCACAAATTAATCCGCACATAGTAAGGGCAATCACCCCAACAAGATAAGAGCCGGATTTCATCACCGGATTCTTGCCCAACTTAGGTGAACTCAATCTCATATAGTGTCACTTTAATTAAAATCAATTAGACATTGGCTCCTAGGGACATTCGAGCTCAATAGGACGAAGATCACCGAAAGTTACACCAATTTCGCTCTGTGGCTTAGTTGATGTCTAGGCAAGCTTTGTCCCTATAAGGGAGACAGTTCATATGTTCGAGGCAAGTGGGTTTTAAGTGGGACCTTTGCGAATGCATCGTGACCCCTCCACTTACCTGGGAGCTTACCTGGTCAACTCGGTTCATTAGACCGGATTGGAGGCTTATGTGCCCTCTTCCAACCAGTTAGGAGCTGTCTAGTGATTTTAGGATAAATACAAGGATTTATGTATTTTTTTTTCTTTTATTGCATGCTTGATTGATCAAGTACTAGTGTATGCAAGGGAGTCGTTCTAGAGTACGTGACCTATTACCTTTTGATCCTGAAATAGAACGGACCCTTAGAAATATTCGAGCTGAGATCAGAACAATAGAATCATCCCCACCTCTTGAGATGGCTGAAGAACAACCCAAACTCCTGAGGAAGTACTTTACTCCCACCATTTACACTTCCCCATCTTGTATTCGATTACCTGAAGTAGCAGCTGTACAATACGAAATAAAGTCTAGTGTGATCCAAATGCTCCCATCTTTTTATGGGCTCACCAACGAAGAACCATATAAACACCTAGATGAATTCCTTGAGATTTGCACCACAGTCAAGATTCAGAACTTCACTGATGATGCTCTGAAACTTAGATTATTCCCTTTCTCCCTTAAAGATAGAGCCAAACAATGGCTGAATTCTTTAGAAGCTAACTAGATTCGTTCTTGGGATCAAATGCAACAAGAATTCCTTAAAAAATACTTTCCCATAGGAAGAACGAACCAGTTTAGACGTGCCATTACAAGCTTCTCCCAAACTGAGGAAGAAGAATTTCATGAAACTTGGGAGAGATTTAGGGACCTAATCCGTAAATGCCCTCATCATCAAATACCTAAGTGGCAATTAGTGCAATGTTTTTATGACGGATTGACTGAACGAAACCGTCAGATGATCGATGCTGCATGCGGGGGGACTTTCATGCTTCAAAATGAGCATGAAGCATGGCAATTATTTAAAAATCTTAATGAAAACTCCCTCCACCATGCTTCCTGTTCTCGTCAAGTATCTCCGAGTTCTCAAAGAAAAGGGACCATTTGTGAAATAAGTCATTCTATGGACCTGTCTAGCAAGGTAGATGCATTGTCCCATAAGATCGACCAACTGATGATAGGAGGATATGTCGTTAGCTCTTCCCAAGCACAAGTGTGTGCTATCTGTTCTAGCCCATCGCATCCTATTCATGAGTGCCCCTCAGCACCCCAATTCTCCGAACTCGTGCAAGAACACATCAATGCTGCTCAAACACAACCCAGACCGGGTAATGATCCATTTTCCAATACATATAATCCGGGATGGCGGAATCATCCAAATTTTTCTTGGAGGCAGCAAGCTTCGAATACTACCCAACCCTACTCCCAAAATTTTCAAAACCCTCAGAATTTTCATCTCTACCGTCCCTCAACTCAATTTCAACATCCTCCTCCTCCAACCCAAAGAAATACAGCCTTTGAGGAGAAAGTGTTGACTGCCCTTCAAGGTTTGGAGGCAAACACACAACTATTGCACTCTCACACGCAATCAATTGCTAAGCTAGAATCCCAAATGGGTCAACTAGCCAATGCATTAAACAAGCGAGAGGAAGGTAAGCTTCCAAGTCAACCAATGAGTAATCCTAGGGGACAATACGTGGCTCAAGAAACTCGACTAAATCATGAGCAAGCCAATGCTTTGACTACCCTAAGGAGTGGACGTATAATAGATAATAAGGTTGGGGAGGGTAACAATAAGGAAGGTGAAGAAGAGGAGAGGAATGTATCACATAAAAATCCAAAACCTTCTTCAGTTAGTCCACCATCTGCCACAACCCACATTTCAAAGGCTCCATTCCCTGAAGCACTTAATGCACCCTCTCCCTTTGGCAAGAAGGGAACTTCATTAGAAGAGATGATGGAGGTCTTCAAACAAGTTAAAATCAACCTCCCACTCCTTGATGCCATCAAACAAGTTCCCTCCTATGCCAAATTTCTCAAAGACCTTTGCACCCAAAAGCGGAAATCTAGGACACATGTGCCTAAAAAGGTCCTCCTAACTGAGCAGGTAAGTTCCATTCTCCAACACAACACCCCTCCAAAGTTCAAAGATCCTGGTGCTCCCACTATTTCCTGTGTCATAGGAAATAACTCCATCGACCGAGCACTCTTAGATCTAGGGGCAAGTGTGAATCTTCTACCCTATTCAATCTATGAAAAATTTGGGTTAGGCGAATTAAAACCTACCTCGGTGTCCTTACAATTGGCTGATCGATCTGTGAAGATACCACGGGGGATGATTGAAAATGTTCTTGTCAAGGTAGACAAATTCTATTTTCCAGTAGATTTTATCGTCCTTGACATGGAACATGTGCCCAACCTTAAAAAACAAATTCCTGTGATTCTTGGTCGTCCCTTTTTAGCTACAGCCAATGCATGTATCAACTGTAGAACTGGGGCAATGAATATATCATTTGGGAACATGAAAATTAAGTTGAATGTGTTTCATGCCACTGACCAACATGTGAGGGAAGACGGGTGTTGCCTAATTGATGAAATGGATGATCTTGTAGAGGAAGCCTTTCCCTATATCTTAGCAGATGACCCCCTAGAGGCATGCTTGGCCCATTTTGACATTAACAACTTTGACATAGACAAGGCCATAGAAGAAGTCAACATCTTACTCGACAAT
This sequence comes from Phoenix dactylifera, assembly GCF_009389715.1. Taxonomy (NCBI): domain Eukaryota; kingdom Viridiplantae; phylum Streptophyta; class Magnoliopsida; order Arecales; family Arecaceae; genus Phoenix; species Phoenix dactylifera. The sequence goes on along the minus strand of NW_024067724.1, from coordinate 665,814 downwards.
CAATCTCCCATGAGTTCCCTTCCTTGGAAGATCCGACCTGAACCTCTTCTCCCCATTGCTAGCGCACCACTTTGTCCTTCCATTGATTCTCCACCTAAACTTGAGTTAAAGCCACTTCCGACAACTCTTAAGTATGCCTTTCTAGGACCAGAAGATACCCTCCCTGTAATCATCGCGGCCAACTTATCTACTGAACAGGAGGGTAAACTTTTAAGGGTACTAGAAGAGAATAAACATGCCATAGGATGGTCTGTAGCCGATTTGAAAGGGGTTGACCCCTCCATATGCATGCATCGAATCCACCTCGAAGATGATGCAAAGCCCACTCGAGAAATGCAAAGAAGACTCAATCCTAACATGAAGAAGGTAGTCAAGAAAGAAGTGGTGAAGTTATTAGATGCCGGAATCATTTATCCAATTTTTGATAGTAAGTGGGTGAGTCCGACACAAGTGGTACCCAAGAAATCAGGTATCACTGTGGTTGAAAATACGGAAGGAGAATTGATACAAACACGCACAACCACAGGTTGGCGCGTGTGCATTGACTACAGAAAACTTAATTCAATGACTAGGAAGGACCATTTCCCTCTACCTTTCATAGATCAAATTTTGGAACGGTTGGCTGGTCAAGGTTTCTACTGCTTCTTAAATGGTTATTCTGGATATAATCAAGTACCTGTTTACCCGGACGATCAAGAGAAAACCACCTTTACTTGCCCATTTGGGACATTTGCATATAGGAGGATACCTTTTGGACTATGCAATGCACCCACAACTTTTCAACGATGCATGATGGCCATTTTTTCAGATATGGTGGAAAACTTTCTAGAAGTGTTCATTGATGATTTCTCAATTTTTGGCCTATCTTTTGACGATTGTCTGGACAATTTGACCTTAGTTTTGAAAAGATGTAAGAAGACCAACCTAGTATTAAGTTGGGAAAAGAGCCATTTCATGGTTCAAGAAGGCATAGTTTTAGGACACGTCGTGTCCAAGAGGGGCATTGAAGTAGATAAAGCCAAAGTCGATCTTATTTCCAATCTCCCTCCACCCAAAACTGTGAAACAAATCCGATCATTCCTTGGCCATGCTGGTTTCTACCGTCGCTTCATTCAGGATTTCAGCAAGATTTCCAAACCCTTGTGCAATCTTCTCGCCAAGGACATTCCCTTTGTCTTTGATAAAGTATGCGAGGAGGCATTTGAAAATCTTCGCTCGAAATTGACCACTGCACCTATCATACGGCCCCCTAATTGGACCCTTCCATTTGAATTAATGTGTGACGCATCCGACTATGCAATTGGGGCAGTTTTAGGACAACGGCTAGATAAAGTACCTCATGTCATCTACTACGCTAGTAAAGCACTCTCAGATGCACAATTGAACTACACCACCACTGAGAAAGAATTGCTAGCTGTAGTATTCGCGCTAGACAAGTTTCGATCTTACCTATTAGGATCCAAGGTTATCGTATTCACTGATCATGCTGCCCTTCGACACCTTCTTGCAAAGAAGGACACCAAACCCCGTCTGATTCGATGGATTCTTTTATTACAAGAATTTGATCTAGAAATTCGTGACAAGAAAGGAACTGCAAATGTCGTAGCAGACCACTTATCTAGGATTCTTCTTGAGCCCTCTAAGAATACCTCACCCTTACATGATGCTTTCCCAGATGAACAATTATTTGGGGTACAAGAAATGAAAACGCCATGGTTTGCAAACATAGTAAATTACCTTGCCATATGACGAATTCCTGATGATTGGTCAACTCAAGACAAAAACCGATTCTTTTCACAAGTAAAGTTCTATTATTGGGATGATCCCGATCTATTCAAGTATTGTCCCGATTAAGTAATCCGTCGATGTGTCCCCGAATGCGAATTTCAAAGTATTCTTTCATTCTGCCATTCACAAGCTTGTGAGGGACATTTTGGGGGTAGAAAAACTGCAGCAAAAGTTTTACAGAGTGGATTTTATTGGCCCACACTTTTCAAAGATGTCCATAACTTTTTCCAAACTTGTGAACGGTGCCAACGGATGGGTACCATCTCCCGTAGAGATATGATGCCTCTCAATCCTATTTTAATTGTAGAAATATTTGATGTATGGGGTATTGACTTTATGGGCCCTTTCCCACCATCCTTTGGTTTCGAATATATTCTTGTAGGGGTTGATTATGTTTCAAAATGGGTAGAAGCTGTCGCCACTAAAACTAATGACCACAAGGTTGTGATTAAATTTTTACATGAAAACATCTTTTGTCGTTTTGGCACACCCCAAGCCATCATCAGTGATGGGGGATCTCATTTTTGCAACCGGTCTTTCGAGGCTTTGGCTCGCAAATATAACATCACCCACAAAGTTGCTACCCCATACCATCCCCAAACGAGTGGACAAGTCGAGGTATCCAATAGGGAGTTAAAACACATCTTAGAAAAAACGGTACGTCCCGATAGGAAAGATTGGTCTCAAAGGATAAATGATGCACTCTGGGCCTATCGTACTGCCTACAAAACTCCTATTGGCATGTCTCCCTACCGATTAGTTTTTGGAAAAGCTTGTCACTTACCGGTAGAACTTGAACATAGAGCTTTCTGGGCTATCAAAAAGTTTAACTTAGACATGGCAGTAACTGGTCCTCACCAAAAACTCCAACTAAGTGAACTTGAAGAATTGCGCAATGAGGCTTATGAAAATGCTAAAATTTATAAAGCAAGGACTAAGACTTTTCATGATAAAAATATTAACCGTAAGTCCTTCGAACCTGGTCAAAAGGTTTGGCTATTCAATTCAAAGTTGCGACTCTTCCCGGGTAAACTTCGCTCTAGGTGGGATGGACTATTCGTAGTGAAAAAGGTTTTTTCTTATGGTGCAGTAGAGATCCAACACCTCAATGGTGAACATGTTTTAAAAGTCAATGGCCAAAGGTTAAAACCTTATGTGGACTCTGTTACCGATGGGCAATTGATCGAATCCCTTAATTTGACGAACCCTGTTTATCAAAATAATTAAGGATGCACTGTGTCTGGCTGAAGACAATAAACTTAGCGCTTGTTGGGAGGTAACCCAATTCTCTTAGATTTTTTTTAATATTGAGGACAATGTTAGGTTTAGGTTTGGGGGTATTTTTAAGTATTTTTTTTCATTTTTTATTTTGTTTGCATCTCTTGCATTCGTTTTCACTTCATAATGTCTGGTTTATCAAAAGAAATAAAAAATAAAAAAATAAAAATATCTTTTAAAAAATTGTGTTCATTTTTATAATTAATTAAAAAAAAAATTTACCTAATTTCTATACATGAATGCGAGAATGATAAACACACAGGGTATATAAAATCTAAAAAGCCCAATGATTAGTCGGAAGTAATACAAATTTAAGTTCTTTTTATTAAGTCTCTCTTAGGGAGTTGTAAGCTAATTAATACTTTGGAATTTCACTACACACTGGCCGACTCTTCTAAGGTCTAGGCTCGACATTATGTTGAGAGTATGGTAGCAACCTTGGACCTCGATGAATCATACTTATCTAATCCAAAAAAAAAAAAATCATCAATAAAAATGGATTTAGCCAGGAACATCGAAAAGGGATACCTATTGTCAAAGATCAAATGGGCTTGTGATGAGGACTCCGAGCATAAGTCCGTAGGGGAGTCTTGATGCCCGACACCTTATGCCAACTGGTGTGAGAGTTGTCGACTAACTGCTCGTTACATGGAGAAATCACTACAAGAGTAAAAGTGCACAATTTATATATCTTTTATGATGTTTATAAAAAAAAAAAAACTCTGTATTGACCTTGAAAAAGACAATAGCGTGAAAGCCGTCGTTGTAAAAATTCGAGTAAACTGGAATATTACAGATAAAGCCCGTGAGGTACTAAAGTAAACATCCACAACTCTCGAAATTCTGCAGATAAGATGATTTTGAATCAGTGAGCAGGTCCTTTCGACCAATCCTTGGAAAATTACTAGTATTAACAATATTTTGGAGATCCGAACTCTTAGCTTGTGTACGGTCCATATTTCATCGAGCACTCCAGTATAAATGAGTCTTACAACTCCCTAACGGAAACTTAATGACCTCAACGTGAATTGCATTTTGACCTAGGATTTGGGCTGACTTAGTAAATAAAACCATGTGTGTTTTGAAATTTTCATCATTTATGTATCTTAAATTAGATTTTAATAAAAAAAAAGAGAGAGTTTTTGAAATTCTTAGCTAGTATGCATTTGGAATTTGATTTTCACTTCATAGATCCTGAAACAAAAATAATAATAATAAAAAAAATAATAATAATCATAACAATAAATGATTTATTTTAATATTGAAGTTTGTGGATATCATCACTGGAAACCCTCACGAGACAAAACTCGTCCACTAGGGCCACCTAGGGGTTTAAAGCCTTATTGCATACGGTAAATGCAATCGCGATTCCTGCGAAAGTGAGTTAATTTCTTTTCTATTTTGCTCGAGGACTAGCAAAACATAGGTTTGGGGGTGTGATAAGTGTTGAATAATTTATAATTTAGTTATCTTTCCATAGCACTTACCAATGTTCTTAAACGGATAAATACTTATTTTACCATAAAATTGAATAATCATTGAAATAAATTTAATACATGTTAAGAAATAAATAATTCCCTCCTTAAGCTAAGTGCAAGTAATCCTAGAGACTCAATAACGTTGGGTTTGAGCTCAATGCCCAACTGCCATGCATGCACCCAAGCACTGTCCACCATCCGTGGCTCTCCAAGTGATCCAACGGTTTAGAAATTTTCGTTTCCGCATCACGATTCCTCCCAACCGTCCGCGATGAAGAATCCAATCGTTCCAGGATCCGTGCCATTCTTCAGCTCGAGCTCAAGTCAATCACATGATGGAGCTCAACCCAATAGACCAAGCCAAAATAGGGGAGATCAGCCCAATGCAAAGTGTGCAAGCTCAGCCGTCTCGCAGCTTGATGAGTTGGTTTCCGCATCAGCCTTCCATCCCAGCATCGAAGTAGGGGAAGCATCCAACCCTCCGTGATCCACGCGGTGCACCAGCGACCAGCTCCTTCCCAGCCGCATCCCACGAGTGCCCACCGCGTCCAGCTCCTCTGCCATCAGCCCGCCCCAGCCGGCTCCAATCACAGCGCTGAAACAGGGAGACTCTTTGATGCCGATGATTCGTATCCTCCCCCACCAAAGCAACCCGATCCTCCATCCTCGCTTCAAAACAACGGGACCTCGTATCAGCCGCATGCCAGATCCACCTATGCGGCGTCGTCTTCATCTCCGACCCTTCTTCCGCCCGTGACGCAGCCCATTCCACCTCCCAGCAGCCGAGATCCCGCGACCCGATCAGCTCCTTCCAGCCAGCCGAGCATCTTCCGCATCCAAGAGTCCGGATTCCCAGCTCCGAGCCGTGATCCGCTCCTTCCAGCTCGCGTCCCTCCTTCCTGCGACCCAGCATCCCGTTCTTCATCATCACCGTCCGTGTCTCCTCCGGATTCAAGATCCCCAAATCCCGGATGACCCCGCCTCCGCTGCTCTTCTCCCTTCCGCATTCACTAGCATCTGCAATCAAGCCCGAGATCCAGCCATTGACGCCCTTCATCATCTTCGTCCGCGATCTGCCCCCCCAGCATCACGCCCTCCTCCTCTCTCGGGATCCATCGCTGGTCTTCAGCGGTCTATAAGAAAGGAGGACGGTTGGGAAGAGCCAGAGGGAAGGCCACGGTTTGAAGAACATAGGAGGAGCCTCTGTTCGGAAGAGAAAGAAATAAAAAAAGAGAGAAAGGAGGGGGGGGAGAGAATAGTTTGTGATATATTGGGAATAATGGAAGGTGAAGGCTTTCATTTGAAGATGGGAGGTCGTCCGGAAGCCATGCTCGGCTAAACGTCTAGTCTAGGGCTGGATGAAGCCCTAGCAATGTTACAGGGCATTGTAGTTCTTATTTTCTTTATTATTTTGGAGCTTGTTTAAATTCTTATTATCAATGAAAAATCTTTTTATGATGTTTAAACTTTAAGCATGCTATTTATTATTCATGTTTGCTAAAGTAGTCTAAGATGATCCATGCCTAGGAAGATGAGGTGTACTGCACCCTAGGTTAGCATAGTTAGGTAGACACTTCTTGCTATACCGAAGATGGATTTTCTTAAAACTCTTTATGTTTTTATTTTAAAAGGCTTGTAGCCAATTTGCATGCCTCTCCAAAAGATAAAAATTAAGAACACAGTCCCTAATGCAATGCTACGCGGTGGATTCCAAACCCTAGATCTATTTACTTTGATAAATTTCAATTCGTACTTATAGATTAATTCAGTATAATTAAGTTAGCAAACTCTTCTCCTTAATTTACTTTTAAAAGAAAAATAACTTGTCTCCAATCCCTGTGGACCGACACCCGTAATCACTATCCTACAGGATACGTGCTATTGCGTGGTTTATTTTCAAAATTGAAAGAACCGATCAACTGCTTTTCTCTAGGAGTCGACTCGGACATAACTAGGAGTCGACTCGCCAAACGTCGGAGTCGACTCGTAACCTTCTGAAGTCGACTCGGTAACAGGGTCTAAAATCCATCATTCTGTCTTTCTGTCTGTTACCCTTTGGAGTCGACTTGGATCCGTCGGGAGTCGACTCGGCAAGCATCGGAGTCAACTCGAAACATTTTGGAGTCGACTCACTGACAGTGTCTAAAACTCTTCTTTCTGTCTGTTCTCAGTCGGAGTCGACTCGTAGAGTATCAGAGTCGACTCGAGCTTGTGCCAGAACCTTTAAACCATCCGGAGTCGACTCGTAATCTTCCGGAGTCGACTCGGGATGCAGACTTTGGTTCAAATTGAGTCTAATACTTATCCAAATTACTTTGAACCAAGGCTTAAGGCACTTAACTAGAAATTCATACATATTTGCCTGAAACACTAGATTGAATTCATTAGTACAACATAAAATATACTCAAATGCTTTGAGCTCATCAAAATCAAATAGGGGTTTACTCAATCACTCCACATCTGCCCTGTCAGCACCTACCAAAAAAGGATCTACTTGAGCCAACGGATATTGCCTATGCTACTTATATGGATAGTTATGAACCATCCATCACAAAGTTTGAAATAAATTGAATAGATTAGAAGAGGAAATCCAAATTGACAAAAAAATTTTAAGAAAAGACTTTAAACACTGAAGAAAAAAAGGATAAGAAGAAATGGTTTTTCAAAAATTATGATGAGAAAAGAAGGAAGTAAATTAGAAAAATGTGGTAGTCAAATGACATAAGAAGAATGAAATATATTCTTCTTCGATTGGTATAAACATTATAATTTAAATAACCCTAAATTTATGCTTTGGCACCTCTCTATGGAAAAGTAAGTTATGGTGATAAAGAGGCTTTCATCACCTGGAAGGCCATCCAAGGCATAGAAAACTAGAGTCAATACATCCACCTTTGAAACTATACCAGTAGAGAGGGAAGTAAGAGCCAATTCTTTAAAATTATTCTATAAAAACCTCAATGAAAATGTTGAGGTTGAACATTTCGAGCAATTGTAGAACAACAAAATTTTACTGATATAGCTCCTCACTCTATAGGAAAACAAACAGAGAGAATAGAAACTATACATTTAGAGAAAAATAAAAAAATAGATAAGATAAACCCTAAGAATATTGATAGTAAGAAAATGCCTTGGATCAAATAGATAAAGCTAGCACCAAATAGAAATAAAATCACTTCATCAAGAAGCTTTTCCATTATATTCATAACCCATGAGATAAATCCAAAAGTTAGGTTAGGAAGATCTCTTTCAAACTATCTAGTAAATGAGCTGATCATTAGGCTATCATCCTTAAAGATTAAGGAATATGTTAATTATATATCCAGGGAAGACTTTACAATAGAAGAGGATAGCGACACTCAATAGAATCAGAAGAAGAGGTAAATAAAATTTTTGCCTATAAACAGATAGTCCTAGCCTCTAGGATAAGAAACTATTACCCGAGACCTACTCACGTTGATCTACAATTTGAAAAAACCTCCGATATTGCAGTCGTAATACAATTTGATGGGTGGTACCTAGTTAAGTGAAACTTGGATAGATTAATAGAGCATCGGATATTCACTACATGTTATCAGATGATTTCATACTCCAATGCCTGTAAAGTTTCCATTTAAACTCTGAAAAAACTACTGCCAGGATGATTATAGCCAGTGTCTCTAGGCAAATGAGAGAATGGCAAGACAGCTATCTCAATGAGTAGTAAAGAAAGAAGAATTTAAATTCTATCACAAGAGACCCTAAAGGTAATTGTCTACCTGAGCGTCATTATGATGTTGTTATTGCCTTAGTATTAAATATTATATTCATTTCATTGGTGATTATCATGATATATGAGAAACTTAGAAAATAATTAATTGTATTTAGATTAAAATAATGATATATTTTAGATGGTACAAAGATACATTTTTGTCTAAACTATATCAACTTTCAAAGCCTAATCAAGATTTTTAGAAGAAAAAATTCATATCCAGTTTGCCACCCCTTTTTATGGAAAAGGTTAGGGCACAAAAGGAATAACAACAAGAAAGTATAAATATAACCAATTAAACATGGAGAGCATAGTATAAAAAATATAGAGGGTAGGCACTGAACTATGCAACGACTTGAAAATAAGAGATCAACTAAAGAGATAAAATGCTTGGAAGAAGAGAACTAGAAGATTTCTGCTATCAATTTATATTCCAAATAGATAAACCTTTAGAGATGGATCGGGTAATATCAGTTTGGATTCTTTTTTTTTTTAAATCAATATAGATATGGATAGAAATTTAAGCATCCAACTAATATCTATATCTATATCCATATCCATAAAAAAATGGATATGGATATGGATGGATAACTACTCAAGCCATATCCGAATATCAAATTCTATTTGTAACCCTATTTAATTTTACATCACTTATAGTTTTTTAAGAGAAATATATAACCACATTAACATACTATTAACTTGATTTACTATTTACTTAGGCCCCATTTGGAGGAGCTTTTGGAGGGCCAAAAAGCACTTTCTTACCCTCCAAAAGCACTTTTAGACGAAAAAAAATATTTGGTAAAAATTTTGTAAAGCTGTTTTAGCTTTTTCAGAAAGCTAAGAACAGCTTTTTGGAAGAGCTCCATTTTGGAGCTTTCCGAAAAAATATTTTTAGGCTCATTCGAAAAGCTGTTTTTTGACCAAAATATCCATGATAAAATATAACAATTACACAAAATGTTCCTTTATAATCCTGAAAATCTGTAAGAGTCCCAACAAGAAACTCTAGCCACTTTTATAGTAATAATATAATATAAATATAACCAATTTTATGGTAATTGTATTATACTATAAATATAATATTATATTATATTATATCATAATATATTAATATGTTATGTTAAATAATTTAATATTATGTTGTATTTTGGAAAATTAGTTTATGCTAATAATTATAATATTTTATATTTTTATTATTAGATTATGCTATAAATATAATATTATATTATATTACAGTAATATTATACTATATCATAAATTTATGTATTAATGGATATTATATTTTATTATACTATGTGGTATAATACTATGCAATATCTTTTATAGTCATTTTGTCATACCAAAAGTATTTTTTCAGTTTGTTCACCAAACATATGTTAAAGTGCCACAGTACTTTAAAAATGTAGTTACCAAACAGCAAACAACTTTTTATAAAAGCTCTACTTCAGAAAGTTCTACTTCCAACATGTCTACTTTTAAAAGCTCTACAGCCAACAGCTCCTCCAAACAGGGCCTTAGTAATATATTTAATTTTGTAGTCATAAAGTTTAATTATCTGACCTATATCCATATCTATATCTATACTTTCACTATGCAATTTGTATCTATATATGCTTAAATTAAATATGGATATGAATTTTTGCATTCAACTAATATCCATATCTGCACTTGTATTTATTAAACAAAATAATTATGGATATGGATATGCTATTATCCAATCCGTATCGATCCAATTTTAGCCCTATAAACCTTATTGTAAAAGATTTAAGAAATCATAGAGCAATAATATAAGAAGAAATATCTTAAAAGGAAGCATTCAAAACCTCTAAGAAGTCTTAAAGAAGAATCTGGAGGAAAAACTAAAAGCAAGAATAAGAAGACAAGAAAAACTCTAACTTGTTACAAATGCAAGCAAAAACGATACTATGCTAATAAATGCTTCCAACAGAACATCAAAAGAAAAATTCAAGAAATTACAGAAGAAAAGGATTTAGAGGATTTAAAGGTAAAACTATAAGAACTTATTATTAATTTGTTGGCATTTTTTCTATCCTATTTAGGTGAGTGCCAAGGAACTCAGGGTCTCAGGAAATTAGGTTTAATGTAGAAAGGCACCAAGTCTTCCACAGTAACGAGATTGGTATACGCTAGCATGTAATCAGTGTTTAATCAACTGAAAAGATGATGACGTAGATTGAAAGGAGGATAGAGAATAGCATGGATCTAGGTACCTTGACCTTAAGGACTTTCATCACCATCATGACTCCGTTCAAAGGTGGATAAGGGGGTGACGTATTGGACTATGGAAGAAGGATGTAGCATTGCACTATGGTAGGGTAACAGTACTAGGCTATGATAGGAGTATAGTATTGGGCTATAGTAAATATGTAGTGTGTGGCTATGGTATAAAACTAAGTTATGCATACTCCTAGGATAAAAGGTAGATTAAATTAAGATAAAAGATAAAGATTTGTTATATTAATTATCGAAAGGTCACACTACATAGTATAAATCCAATATTTATACTAAAATAAACTAACTACGGACTCTGATAGTTATGGTCGATGTCTAGCCTCCACTCTATGCGATTCTATTAATCGATGCCAGTTATCTTGTTTCTACTACTTGATCATCAGGATCAATTAATTTTTAAATTGATACTCATATTTGTCAGCCTTGACCTACCGTTCACCTTCTTCGGCCTATTTTGTTGGCCCTTTTTTTTTAAGCATCCTACAGCAGGATCTTCTGCTTCCTCTAACACCATTGGGACCGACTCACCCATCCTTGTATTATGGTTGATTATTGTTGTCTTGATAATTTGGCCTGCTCATCATCAAATCTTCATCTTTTTGGCCTATCCCTCCCTATCTGGAATTTATCATGACCAACTCTATCAAGCCTAGTAAGGATCATGTGATTTTCACTCTATGACTTCGTCAAACTTGGTCCATGTGGCGTCTTTCTATTGATGCTTTCTGGGTCATGGAGATGTGGTGTAAATGCAATCTAAACTTAGAAATAGAAGATAAAAAAAATACGACAAAAGTTTGCTCCTATTGTGATAAATACTCTAGCAAAAAGCAATCATGCAATGATGAGGCTTTAGTGTTGTCTAGTGAAGAGCAGTTAGAAGGATTTTATATTCCCTAAAGATGTGTTAGGTCTAGATTAAAATCCTAGTGCAACTACACATGGATGTTAAACATTAGGCTTAAGAAAGAGAAAATCAAGAGTTCAAAATGGATATTACCCAATAAAATGAGGTATTTATTTAGTTCTTTTGGTGCATTTTCTTTTAGTTCAAGTTATACGATGTGACTAAAATCCTTATCATGAATCCTTGACCTACCACTAGTTTCTACCTTAGAAGTAGTTGTAACATAGAATTTCTACCATCGTAACCTATTACTACACTTCTATTCCTATCCAAACCTATCTTCTTCGAATGGTTGTATGATTGTAGTGAAAGTTCTTGAAGATCATGGCATCTGGATCTATGCTACTCTCCATCTTCCCTTTGATTACCTTCTTTTTCCATCAGCCAACGAGTTTTTTGGCATACCTGAACAAGATAAGAAGAGCCAATATGGCCTATAATATTGAGGGTTGTGGGGCAACAACGTCAGTGGAAGTTTCTGTTTTCTCTTCATCAACATCCATGTGCTCCAATACCATATATTAGGGGACAAACTACTAATCAATTAGCAGTGAATACAGGCTAAGAAGCAAATACGATGATGGGTTTTACCTCTACCAAATCCTCCATGGTTTCAACCTATTGGTCAAATTTAAATCTCACTGCTACCACAACCTCCATATCTTCAAATCAGCCAAGTTGAATGCAATCCAAGTCCAAAACTTAGGCCGATGGATGTGGTGTCAGGTACATCCATCACCTTTCTGATCATCGATTGATGGGATATAGGGTGCATTATTTACAGCATATCCCAATCGATTGTGATCTAAAGGTTGATACACTAAAGGAGGTGCAGGCTAAAACACCAAGGGCACAAACCAAATGAATGTGGTGTAGATTCAAGAGAAAACGAGAGTTATCAATCTATAATGAGACCTTAGTAAAGCACAATCCAAGAATGGTAGTTACACCTATCTTACCACTGCTCATAATATAGGAGTGGGGTAGTTATATCTATCCATGCTATAAGAGAAGTGGGATAGTTATACCTATCTTCCCACTACCCATGATGTGAGAGGAGAGGTAGCACTACCTATCATATATAGTAATAGTGGGTCATGTAGCATATAATAGGAAGGATAAGTTTCTAAGATGAGTAGTGGGACCCATCTTATCAATTATGAGGAGCTGCTTATAAATTTTAGATTATAATATTGAGATGAGGATCCTTCTGTTGGAAGTATGCCCTAAAAGCCAATTTAGCAGATGCATTGTAATTATTCTGGAACATAAATTTTATATTTGACCTTTTTATTGATTAATAAAATTGGGCATATTGCTCATTCATGTTATTATGTATCCATGAATCGTCCTAAGAATTAATAAGATGATAACACATATTCTCAAGAGTTAAGAATTTAAGACATGTGTTATTAGGTAGTTAATTTCTGAATTACTCATGATCGATGGATCATCATGAAGGACGATGATTGATCCGATAAGATTAGTACATAGATCACTTTTCTTGATGGACGAGTCTTGAGTCCACAGTGTTGGAATATTGGAGTGATTGTGCAAGTGCTTGTTAGAGAATAACGGTACTGAGCATGACCGAAAAAAGAAGTCACTTGGATGTCTATCCACTCGTCAGTGATTTACTTGATGCTGCAGTTGTATGACTAGTACTTAGACTCTCGATGCCTCAACTAATCACCGTGAGGTTGCTGTAGTTTGACGAGCGCATAAACATGGGCCCTAAGGATGCTTATCGTGCAGATTGCTGCAGTAGATTTACTGTCGGATTAGGATTGCATCTAGATGGGATCTATCGACCTTGATAGATTAGGAGTGATCCTATATGATTTATGAGACTAAGTTCGAAAGACCTTGGCCAAGGCAATTTTGGAAAAAAAAATTTCAATCTTGAACTTGAGTCAAATAAATTTGACATAAGACAGATGATGGAGTTTGACGAGTTATCCATAACCTCTATCTTATCGGGATCCACGATAGAGGTACTGTATCATACGCTAACTGCACCTAGAAGTTCATCCATTTCATTTTGCTGGGTTGCCACTATATACTGCAAGGTGTCATTAGTGGATTGTAAGACTCAAAAATATTCACTTGATGATCAATGAACCCTGAAGAGAAGAGCTGAAATTGTTTCAACCCATTGAAAGGAGTTTCAATGATATTGTGATGGAGATTACAATATATCTCACTACCAAATAGAATAGAACCTATGGGGTCACACACGTTAGAGGTTTTGATCGTTCCGGCAGTTATATTGTGATTTAGAATCGCAATAGATCTTAATTATCAATTTGATTGATAATTGTTTAACCCACTAAGAGTTAGTGAGTTAAAGAAGAAGGATTTGCAATTGGATTATAATTTAATTGATTCAATTAGGCTTAATCAATTAGGCTTAAACCTTATTAGATAAGGAAGTTAATTCATGAAGTCCAATTTGGATCCTAATTGGATTAGGATTCACATGGATCAATTTGGAGGACACATTGGGTCCTAATTAGATTAGAATTCAATTAATCAAGAGGCACCAAATGTTTTCTAATTGGATTAGAAAATTTAAGCATGAAAGGAAGGGAGTATCCCTTCCTTCATGCGGGCCATAGCAAGGGAGAAAACAAGAAGGGGCGTCCGCCCCTCCTCCTTGTCACACGCCCAAAGGATGGAGGGGGCATCTCCCTCCTTTCCTTCTTTGGTTCCACACGCCACAAGGAAGGGGCATCCGCTCCTCCTCTTTCCCCTGGATTGCCACATGGCGTAAGTAGAGCCCTTGATTCTCTCCAATCTCTTTTAAGTAAGGAGTGTGGAAGAATTAAGTAAGGGGTGTGCAAGAATTAAGTAAGGGGTGTGGTAGAATTTGGAGAGATGAATCAAGGAGTGATTTCTCATTAAAATTATTCCTTATTTAGATAGGTATGAGATGCCTATAAAAGGAGGGGTGGTGTGAGGACTTAGAAACATTGGATGTGCATCAATTTCAGCCGCCCACCCCCTTCCTCCTATCCTTCCAGGCATGAGCAAGAAAAAGGGAAGAGAAGCAGCGCCATCTTCTTCCTCTTTGTCCTTCTTCTTCCTCTTAAAGCAATCAAAGAGTTGATTGAAAGAGAGAGAAAATCAGCCATCAAGAGAGAATCTCTGCAAGGAAGCTAGCACCCCGGTGAGATCAAGGTTCTTGGAGCGATCTACCTCGTATGGATACCTATAGCGGCCGGAAGCTTGTGCGGCTTCAAGCGAACCAAATACAGCGATCATCAGATAGTGGTGAAGATCTACCCACTCAAAGGTAAAGATATGATCTTTGCAATTCTGAATAGTATATCTGAAATTTAATTAAGTTAGTAATTTTAATCGTTCCTTAGATTTCATAATTTTTTGAGTTAGAGAACTTAGAATTTTTTTGAAATTTACGTTTCCTAGAATGTTCATAAGATGAACGACCTCGCGCGTGTTTTTCCACTGCGATCGTTGCAATGCGTGCGGGGATAACCCGTCACCTTCAACATCAATGAATTTAGCTTACCTTTTGTTGGTGGTTTTACTATTTCGTCCAGGCAAGTACCAGAAAACTTAAGGTCCAAAGGAACTTGGTGAACTAGTGAAGAAAGATGCTAAGTCTTCCACAACAACAAGGTTGGTGTGCATGGGCATGCTACCAGTATTTGATCAGCTGAAAATGTGATGATGAGGATCAAAGGAAGGATAGAGAGTAGCGTAGGTCCAGGTAACTTGACCTTCAAAAATTTTCATGACTATCACACTATCCTTCAAAGATGAATAAGAGGGTGTCGCACTGGGCTAATGTAAAAAAGTATAGCATTGGGATATGGTAGAGATGTAGCACTAGGCTATAGTAAGGGCGTAGTTTGGGTTATGGAAGAAAAATAAATTATATATACTCCTAGGATAAAAAATAAATTAAACTAAGATAAAAGATAAAGATTTATTAGAATATCGAAGGATCAACTATAAAGTATACTTTCTACTAATTTGTACTAACATATAATAAATTTGCATTCCAACGATTGTTCTCATGTTTAGCCTCCGCTATTGGTGGTTCTAGTAATTGGTGCTAGTTATCTTCTACCATGCCCATTCATTAGTACGATCACTTTGCAATTGTCAATCTATTAATCATATCTTTTCAGCTTAAGATATAGTTATGTATTTAAGACTATCCCTAAGATTGTTTGTCACTTCGGTCTATTGCACATATTGCAGTTGACCATCATGAAGTTCTAAGCTTTTATCCTACTTTTGACCAAACTCTCCTTCTTCGGTCTATACTTGGTAAAATTTGTCATTGTCTAGCCCTCTCCAATTCAGTGAGGGTCACATGAGTTTCACATACTCTGATTTCATCACATCTAATCCATATTGTGTTTGCTCTTGATCTTCATTGAATTGTTGAGATGGGGGTGTAAACAATGGCCTCCATATCTTGTTGGCCTATGATTAACAAGCCAATGAGATGTTTATCATCATTTCATCGGTTCCTATGGAGTCGTAAATATGTTTCACTAATCGATTATTATTCTTCTTTTACCGAAGCATTATCTTAGTAATTTGTTCTTTTTTTTCTATTTTTCTTGAGCTTGATACTTCTACTTTTATAAAATCCTCCCATGTACCGAAACGGCCCATGCGTTGCTTGAAGGATCCTCTACATCTATGGAGTTCTAGCTTTAACTTCCGCCATAATGGGGATATTGATTTATCTTTAGGTAAGGCATCCTTCTACTTTATGAATAGGCCCTACATTCTTCTCTTCATTTCTTACCCCTTTTCTTCCTTCTGATTATTCTCTTGCCTCTTGATCTTCTTATTGTGAAACTTAGTATTGGATAGGGCGTTTCATTTATTTCGATCGGCCGGCTTCTGAATAGTTTGTCATATCAACGTACCATCACAAGTCAGGGTGTACAAACAGATTTTGTCAGTTTAGAATGCCATTACTATCAAATTACTATCTGGTTGAGGGCTTCCAAATTGGTAAGTTGTCACTTTCCAACTGACCTTCAGACGATCTCGTAGCGGTGGCCATATAATTAATAGGTTCCCTCGTTCGTAGAAGGGCACGATGATTGAATGCATAACCCATTCTTGATTAAAGCAATCATCAAACCGTAGGAGGGGACTGCTTCCAAAATCCCTTACCTTTTCTAGGCTGGTGGAGCAAACCCTTGCATATGTTCATTCCATCAACTATGTCCATAGCTTGACCCCTAGGTTGACCCATTGTACTCGTTCTACCTCTATTATAGTCGAGAAAAATTGCTGCATGCAGACATTGGATTATCTTAAAGGTTTAGCGGGCTAGCAACGGTGAAGACTATTAGCCTTAGTCAAAAGCAGAGCAATCACTTTGATAGCGTCAATCTAATCAGCTTTGTATTCATACTTGTGCAATTGTATTAAGCGATACTAAAAGTAGCATGACCTTTTAACTTTGTATTTTTTTGCATGCTTTTCTCAATGCTAGCTTTCCATTAGTGGCTTGAGTATTATTTGGCCTACCCCTTGGCAAATCAAGCTAACAACCTCCAATGTTGATCAAAAGGAGTAGATCGAATCCTTGATGTGCAAAGTTGGCCAACATCCATCGAGAAGTATGATTTCTGAAGAAGCCTGTGAATCATTGTCCAAAGTTCTCCAAGAAGAATGGAAGAGATTGAAGTAGTGAAAGGCTTGTAGAAGAAAAAATTATCGTAGCATTACTATTTGTATCAGCCTACTAGCCAAAACTTGTGGGGAATTCCTAATTAGATAGTATAATACTATTTATTTATTCCACTTTTAGAACAAATTTATTAATTCTTCGATCCTCCAATAGCTTTCGTATAGTATTGAGACCCATACTATCTAGGTGAGGGCCTTTAATCATTCGTAACATCGGGCACCAGGTTGAATCAGCCCTTACATTGTCATGTTGACCTCTGGCATAAGAAATAACTATTACTTAGAAAACCTTTGAAAGCTCCATTTATAAGGTTGCCTCTTAGTCCTTATGATTCTCTCGACCGATTTTATGAGACAGTTAAAATTTTGCCCTTTACTCTAAGACAAATGATCAAGAACTATTGTTGGCATGGATCTACCAACTTTTCTAATAGTCTTTTGTAGCTCACCTTGATTGATAGTCTTAAATCTTGGTTGACCGAAAATAGTTCGGCCTGCTGCAACTTTTGCTAGCATGACTTTCATGAAACCTCGATTAGTAGATTCAAAGGGCTTAATGGTATCACCTTCAGTTATTGTCCCCAAATAAGCCAAAATCTCTAATTTAGGTTCATAGATCTTAGCACCTTTGTGCACTAGTTAATAAGCTGAATCATTTATTCTAAGGATGGATTCAATGATCTTCACCATTGAACTTGCAGTACTATGCTATGGCTTTGCATATCAGCTTTTAATCATAAAAACAAGTTTTTGAAACCTTAGTGGTAAAATCAAAGACACTGCATATTGATCCAAAAGCCCTTAGTATAGCGGTTGCTTTTCTTGCAACTACTTATTGGATCTTCTTCCACATCCTGTGATGGTAGCTACGTGGTTTCTATACCATAACCTATCCCACTAGAAATAATCGGACGAAGGCTATACACGGTTCCACCTGAAGCAATGCGATGATGACAATGCAAGGTCCCACTTGGCTTGCTATAAAAGACTTATTAGCATTTTTTCGATCCCATCCGCAAGTGTCGAAAACTTGGTGTTCTAGAAATTTGATTATCTAGCAAAAAAAGATGCCAACTCTTCCACAACAATGGGGTTGTTGTGTATGAGCGTACTACCAATATTAGTTTAGCTAGAAAAGAAGATAATACAGACCGAAAGGAGGATAGATTAGTAGTGTGAATCTAAATGCCTTGACCATTGAGGACTTTCACCACCATTATACTATCGTTCAAAGGTGCACAAGAGGGTGTAGTGTTAGATTACCGTAAAAGGGTATAGCACTGAGCTATTGTAGGAGATTAGTTTTAGAATACAGTAAGGGTGTAACTCTGGGCTATGGTAGAAAGCTAAATTATGCATACTTGTAGGATAAAGATAGATTATACTAATATAAAAGATAATGATTTATTGGATTGATCATCGAAGGGTCCACTACAAGATATGCTTTCTACTTATTTATACTGACAAATAATAACTATATATTGACGGTTATTCTCACATCTAGCCTCCACTTTTGACAGTTCTGGTGACTAGTGTTGGTTATCTCCTCCATTATGCATGTTCGTCAGCACGATCACTCTGCAACTACTAGCCTGATAATCATGCCTTTTTGGCATAAGGCATTGTTCTATATTTGAGGCTAACTATAAGACCATTTTATTCACCTTAGTCTACTTGCATATATTATTGTTGATCGTACCAAAGTTCTAGGCTTTTGGCCTACTCTTGACCGAACTCTCATTTTTCAGTCTATACTTGGTGAAATATATCATGGTCGAACTTTCTCTAATTCAACAAGAGTTATGTGAGTCTCACCTACTTTGGTTTCATCATATCTAATCAATATAGAACTTGTTCTTAGCTGCTAGCTACATTATTGAGATGAAGTGTAAATATCTTTATTTTTTTATCTTAAATTTATCTTATTATTTGTTTACCAGTAGGATTCTATCTTAGAAGTAGCGGTAACAATTGATTACTTCAACCATAGCCGCAGCTACACCATATTCAACCCTATTCTTCTTTTTTCGAAAGAACAATATGGTGGTAGTGAAAGTTCTAGGACCAAAGCACCTAGACCCATGCTATTCGAGTCATCTTCCTTTGATTATCCCCTTTCTGGCTATTTGAGTCAACACGGGTGGCATGCCTGTGTATCTATCCCTAGACTTGTTATGACTCTTCTTGCCAATAAATTTCTTTTGCCATGCCCGTTTCTCTCTAGACAGGAAGCATAGGAGAGAAACAACATTATTCCACCCACCCCCCCTCTAGTTATATATTGTTGTAACCACATCTTTCTATTCTTACCTACTTGCAGTCACACTCCCTCGAGTGTGACAATGGCAAATAGAGAGGAACTACACCAGATTCAAACTTTGAGTAATACACTAATAACTATTGGATACTTGCTGAATTAAACAATAGGCACATATACATCCACAATAAGTCACCAAAAATGACATCCAAATAAACACAATGTCATTCAAAATAGAAACTGATTGTCTAAATGTCCAAATACCGTATACAAAATGTATAGCTATCAGAAACTGTATATACAATATCATCTGAATATAAAATGTATCATTGTCAAAGCCTGTACCCCACTATAGTTTATGTAGCGAAGAAACTTTATGGACCCACTTTGTGGATCTCTATTGTAAAGAGAGCAATGTCCATTCATGTAACAAGTGACAAGGCAAACTAGGTAATAGGACTGTTAGTGCACAAGGTCCAAGAGAAATTTATAACACGAGACTAAACTTTGGACTGAAGAATAACTTTCTCTATTGGAGTCAAACTTAGGAATTAAACAACAATAGAAATAAATTGATGAACAATTAAAATAGAATTATCATTCTACCAAAGTCTAACTCCATGAATTAAACAACTAATGAACTAAAAATAGGGATACATAACTAATATAAAGCAAGAGTGGTCGTGAACATCTTTGCTCAAGTCAACTGGCTTTTTGTCAGTTAGGTTACCATAAAAAATCTAGAACATTTTCTCTGGTATCCTAGAATATATAGTGTTGTTCAACCACTAAATAAATTTACACAGAGTAGCCACAAAATCGTAAGTACCAAAACTTTTAAAGTACCAAGGAACAAGATACAAAAAATCTATTAAGGAACACATACGCAAAGTAAAAAAATTATCTTAAAGTAGTCTCGAAAAATAATCAATAGAGATTTTCAACCACATGACACCCAAATATCAAAAGAGAGACCACAACAACCTAAATCCTAGTGAACCAGGCATAAAAAACTATATTAAGATTGAGAGAGCATATATAAGTAGAAGAGCACATATATATATATTAACCACAAACTCTAGGTTATGATTCATATTGGCCAATCGAGTTCCAAAAACACTTCAAGATAATTTTTTAACATAAAATATGATCTAAATTTAGTGTTACATTCAGCTAAATGCCTATGTATAACTAGAGGATGACCAAATGAGAATTGTTATCATTGACATGGAAATTCACAACTAAACTAGCAAGCATGTAAATCATAATGAGGAGTTTGTTAAGGCTGATAATGATGATGATTGTGTGCCATTCGTTGTAGGAACTATTGACCATGAGAATATTATATAAGAGCCCATTAAATATTGTAACATGAGATAATAGCTTCATGACTTAAGTGCCTAACCTTATATTGAGAAGAAAATGCAATAGACAATTTATTACAATATGTTAATATAACCTTCTTTTTTTGGATGAAATATGTAAAACAATATTTTATTTTTATTTTATTTTTATTCATATTAGTTGCTAGCAAATAATTGTATTATATGGTTGTTAAACTTTACTTGTGTCATGGTACTCATTTGCCTTACAACTAAACAATTCTTTAAGTATCTATCCTTTTTGATTATTTTGCAACTCGAAAGTAGCTTATGAGTTTGTTAGCAAAACATACCGCAAATTACTTATGTAATTTCAAAACTGCTTTTGGACCTTAATAGCCAAACACTTTATAAAAAAAATGGTTTACCAAAATGTAATTTTAGTTTAGAAAAATAACTTTTGCCAAAAGCAGCTTTTAAGCTAAAAAGTACAACATCTCCAAATGGATCATCAATCTTATTTGAGACTTAGACATTGTAAATTTAATTATTGTAAGATTTTTTCTTTCTTTTCACAACTTTCAACAACATAAAAAAAATAAAAGCTTTTTTAATGCCATCTTTTTATTGATAAAAAATTTAACCATTTTCTAGTATCACAAGTTCCTTTGCATGATGGTAATGATACTTAGAATTCATCAAGAAGTATTTTAGTTATATAATATAGAACTTGAGCCAATACAATTGCACTAAATTAGCTAAATAAACAATTATATTATCCAATATCCCATTTTGAATACTTAAACATTTGATGTCCATCTAGAGTTGTGATTGGGTTTGAATCCGGACCTAGCATGGGTGCGACCAAATTTAACCTAAATTCTCCCTGCTGCCACAGTGGGGCAAATGGTTGATATTTATTTCCCTTACCACGTTTCACTCCCTCGCAAAACCCTCACCCCTCTTTCCAGCCCTCGTCTTTCTCTCGGCCGCCGTCAGAGAGAAGGTACACCCTGATCCCGAGCTCCGGCGGCGCGATCGGGACCTGAGGGTTCGAAGAGGAGGAGAAGAAGACGCCACAGATCAGCGCCTCAAGCTCATCGCATCACAGGTCGCACGCTTCAAACCCTATCGTCGAGGAGATCTCCTCCACGCCTACACCAGAGTGAGTAATCTCCACCTCTTCGTCAAAATCCTCCTTTCTCTCTCTCTATCTCTCTTTTGTGTTCATTCCAAGGAATAGCGGCTCCGAGGACGAAATTAACGATAGGAGTAGGTTTTTTTGGCCGAGAAAACGAAGATTTTGATGAATTTTTTATTGGTTCTAACTGCAAAAAGTTGTTTTGTTTCTGGGTTACTCTCAAGTTGCTCAAATTTCATTTATTTATTTTTATTCCCATGGATCTGATGAGTGTTTGGTTTCCTGGGTTTTTTATTTCTTTAATTAATTCGAAAGAGATGGTTTCTGATTTTAGGGTTTGATGTATTGCCTGCTGTTTGTTGGATTTCTACGCATTAAAATGTGCATAAAAAAGATGCTTTATGCGTTCAGTTCTTGAGTTTAGGGCTCTCATTTGTTGTTATTCTCGAGTTTTGGAGGCAATTTAGCTTATACTTCTGCTGTTACTGTTTCCATGTGGCCTTTCATATAATGTTACTGTTGTAAGAGAACAACCCCGGCCCGCCCCCAACCCCCCCCCCCCCCCCCTTCTCTTCAAGCGCATGATTCGCAAGCGAAGCTTTAATCATGGTGTGGGTTCGGAATGGCTCCATGTAAAATAAATGTCTTAATGTTTTGCTTTTTTCCCATGACTGGGTTGTAAACAGTTGAGTTTGGGTTGAGGGCTTTCTGGTCCTTCTTGAATCTGATTAGTCTTAAACCCACCTGTGGCCACCCCTAATAAGGAACTCCTTGTTGTCATCTCTCCTGTAGGACACACGCACACATATATATATATATATGGGCGCGCTTGTATATGTATATATATGTATATGTGTATATGTATATGTGTACGTTTGTATGGACACACACACACACACACACACACACACACACACACACACATATATATATATAAACACAGATACATGCATGCATACATACATACATACATATAATTATGATAGGGACTTTGTTTTCTGATGAAATGAGAAGGTAGCTGATGTGTGAAGAATTCCCTTCTGAATGACCCCTTTTAAAGGACAAAGGGCACAAATAAATGTGCAAGCCAAAATAGTAAGTTTCTTTTGTAAGAAAGAGGATTATCCTCAAAAAAAAAACTTGTCTCCAAAGAAAAGAAGTTTTGAGAAGTGAAAATACAAGCACCGGTTCAAACAAGTGTTTCTTTAGATGGTCTGGACATGCATGCCTTACAGTGGCAAGAAGGGTGTAATGGAATGCAATGAGTTACATTAGAGCTTGAACAGAACTTAAGGCATACCTTAGAGCTGAACATGAATGTGCATTTGCTAGGTGCAGCATCCTCCAGTGGTTGTGGTTGCAAGGGAACATGTGGATTTCCAATGGGCTTTTTTTATTGTTGCTTATATTATTGCCATGTGGGCTTATATTTGCGTGTTATCCATCCATCGATCCATCCATCCATCAATCGATCCGTCCATCCATCCATCAATCGATCCGTCCATCCATCCATCAATCGATCCATCCATCTATCAATCGAACCATCGATCCATCGATCAACCCATCCTATCATTAGTAGCGCCCTTGTTGAGCAAATCTGATTGTTCCACATCCGTCGTTCTTCTCCTTCGTTTCTCTCATTGTTCTTCCCTTCGTTTCTCTCATTGGACTCAAGACATTCAATGTAGTGTTTCTTTTTCATTGCTGCAATCTATTGTATGTATGTATGTATGCATGTATGTATGTAGTTCCCTTGTTGAGCAAATCTGATTGTTCCACATCCATTGTTCTTTTCCTTCGTTTCTCTCATTGGACTCAAGACACTCAATGTAGTGCTTCTCTCTTATTGCTCGAATCTATTGATCCGCTACTACTCTGAATTTCTTGCAACCCAAAAACAGCTTATCCCAAAAAGATAGCAAAGCAAGTTTTTATTTTCCTTAGATGGTAAATAAAATTTCTGAAGGATCCTTCTTCTATAGGGAAAAAAGGAAAAAAGCTGTAGATTTTTAAAGTTATTGGAGTGTTCCTTAAGAATTTTTTGGGATGGATGTTTTCCTCAAGATCTTCGAGTTCAATGTGATATTGTTTTTCATCAGTTCAGATAAAAGAGACATTGTAAATGAGTACACACATATTTGAGATGAAAGATGAAGATTGTGTATAGGAGTGTGGGAGGTGAGAGATGGAGTCATCTAGGATATTAAAGAGGGCGAGAGGAAAGGAGGGAAGGTAGAGATCTCCTGAGAAGAAAAAAATAAAAAGAAAGGAAAGATGCTACCTGTTGGGAGATAGGGAGACTGGGGCAAGAAAGGAGAGAAAGGACACAGGGGGGTGTAATTGGGGGAGAGAAATCTTCTTTGAGAAACCAGAGAGTCCAATCTCTCATAAATCATGCTGTATTCATGTGTATTTCAACCAATCAAGATATATTGGAAATTAATGGCGAAAAGCTAGGTATGGATGCCAAGCTTCTCTTTAAAATATATGATTGAAAATTGAAGCCCTAATTGGATTGCAGACCATTTAGGGATCCATATAAATAATTTAGTTTAGTTTGGGATTTTGTTTTTCAGCCTTATTATAAATAGGTCGAGTCCAGTGCAATGATTTTGTGCGTATCTTGAATTTGACCAAAACAGTTGTTAGCTCTACTAATAGTTACTTGTTTGTCCGCTCTAGAGAAGATGGAAATTGGTTAGTGATACTAGAAGGTAGCTGATATTTGAATGATTCTTGACTGAATGACTTATGTTGAAGGACAGAGGACACCGACAATCGAGTGCTAAAGGCACAGCCGCATGCTTCTATTTTGGAAAAAAGAGTGGTATCACTTAAGATTGTCTCTAGATGAAAGAAGATTGATCATATATTCTGAGAATTTCTTTATCTGATTATAATTCTACACATGTTTCTCTTTCTTGGGTTTCAATTTTATTCATCTCCACATTAAGATGGAATTGTGATTCTTGTGACAACAAGAAGGTGCTTATGGAATATAATGAGCTATGAGTAGTTATTGGAGTAAGGAGTGTCAATATGATGCTTTATGATGCTTCTCTATGAAAGCTAATCAAGCTTAGGCATACCTTAGAGCAGCAAACAAAGGTAATTTCACTTGGTTTATCAACCTCTAATGGTTGTGGTAACAAAGCAAAACTTTTCAAAGTCACTAAGCACTTAGAGGTGGTGATAAAAGGTGAAAGGCTGGTTGAAAAGAAGTGTTGTTTACATGGAGTTCAATAATGATGAATCTCTAGTGGTGAAGAGTGCGTTTTATCTGCTAAAGGAAGCTGGACTTGCATAGGTAACCAGTTCACCATTGTAGAAGTTGAGGATCATGTTTCCTGTTTGTAAAAAGTCACAGAGCTTTCCTGTTGCCATGTGCTTTTGGAGGCTCTTCAAGGTAGACTATGCTGAAGGGTAGAGTCTCTCAAGGGAGATTCTTGAAATTTTAGGTTTTTGCTTGTCTTACAGAACATTGGTTGGGTGCAAGGGAAAAAAAGGCATCTTGAGGTAAAGAAAAATGGGCAGTTTAGGAGCTTACATTACTATGACTACGATCATAGGCATGTTAAGTTGATTGATACCCAATTAAAGAGCGTGTTCAAAAATGGTTGGCTGAAAATGAACATGAAATTGCTAGGTGCACCAGCTTCCATTGGTTGTGGTTAGAAGGCATCATGTGGGGTTTTGAAAGTCATTAAGGGCTTGCTGTGGGCTTGCAGTTACTTATCAGAAAAGAAGCCATTAAGGACAAAGTAGTGATGGAAGGTGATAATTTAAGAATGTATATTGGTTGAGAAGAAGTAATGTTAACGTGGGGATGAGCAATGGTGAATCTCTCAAGGAGAAAGGTGGTGCTTAACATTCTAAAGGAAGGAGGATTTGCAAAGCATAGGCAAGTCATGATATTGGAACTAGAGCATGTTTTATTTTGTAGAGCTTTCATGAGGCCATATGTATTGGATGATTTTCAGTTGATTTATGTAGATGAAGTCAAAGGAAGGGTTTCCTTTCTTTAGAGAGTGTTGAAAATTTAGATTTCATGCTGAAGATAAGATTGGCTTTGTTTGAGAAAAAAGGGGTATCTTCAGGTGATGATGATGCAGATCTAAGAGCTTAGACTACGCTAACATGCACTTTAGTTGATTGATACCCCTTGAGGGGCATCATCTCGAAAGGCAAAAGAATTCTGAAGTTTGTTTAAAACAAAAACTAGCCAAAATAAAGGTTGTCAGAAAGTGATTGTGTTCTGTTTCTTTTGGAAAAGGGCCAATGAGATCCTAATTTCTGTAAGAGGTGAGTCTGATTTGATCTTAAGAGGAAGGGTTGGCATGGAATGCAAAATGTACCTGGGCCCTGTTTGTAGAGAATGATAGAGTGAGGAATTTTTGAGACTCACAAAAAAATCAGATGAAGTGGCCATCATGGCTTATCTGAAGGGGGAAAGAGGAATTTTCTTATTTACTTGTTGGCGATGGGTTACTTGCAATCAGAATTTGGCATCTCACAGCTATGGGCTCACATGTAGGATCCAGCAGGCTATAGTTCCTATGCTAGTTGTTATTAAGAATTATGCAGGCCAAGACCTAGCCTTAGTGCTTATGTGAGAAGGCAAGGTGCTCATTGAAAATCTAGAGAGGTGGTTATAGAAGAGTGATTCAGAAGAGAAGTGGTGCTTCACGGTTATATCCTACATTGCTCTAGCTATGATATTAGGTATTTTTTTCTTATGATTTTTCCGTCAGGATGGGTTCTTCTAAGAAAGAGGTTGTTTCCTCTGATGCTTTAAAAAATGTCAACAGTTTCTATTTGTGTTCTTATTTCTTATTGATTTGTTGGTCTTTAGATTGTGACTACCCGCATTTGTAGAAAGTACATATTTTTTTTAATCTGATTATTATTTTTCTTCGTTTGCACAATCTTTGCATAACTTTTGCAATAATTGCAACATACATTTGAGTGGCTATGTTTCAACATACCAAAGGTAGCTCATTAACTAAGAATGCCTACAATTCAGACTAAAAGAAGAGTCAAATCCAAAACAATATCATGATTGGATATAACCTTGAATCCAAACCTTGTAGAGAGTTTATCTTCCAGATTCAAACTCAAACTTTAATTTGGTTTGGTTAACTTGGATTTTTTTTCACTTATAGCCACATTAGATCTCTACAGTATTGCATCATGTTATAAGGTCTGCATCATACGTTTTTGGATCCTTTTTTAGTAGAATGTCAGATCAAAGGAAGATATAAATTCAAATATATTAGGTCGGAATTCAATCTCGAGTCCAAATCCTATTAGGTTTTAGACTCATCATATATCCAATAAATGCACCAGTTTAACTGTTTATGTTGTATATTGCTTTTGCTAATATATCAAATTAGTTCTCTGCATATCATGTTAGATTGTTTACATCATATGTTCTCCAGCCATTTTTGCAGGCCTTTTTTTTTTAAATGTTACTGTTACAGAAATGACAACTTTTAATTTATACTATGTTTGTACTAGTCTATCTTGCGCGTCTACTGTTGACCAATTATGTGCCAAATACTTGGTATTAGGAAGATATATGCCACCTTTTGCACTGCTACAAAAGAAGTCTAGATAGTTCTGTGTAGTTAGATGAAATTCTCTCATTCCGGTGCGTACCTCCGTGTACCAGGGGTACCATATTGATACCGAATTGATACTCAGTTCAGGGGGCGTATTGATTGTCGATATACTGAACTGACTTGCAGCAACACTATACCAAAATGGTACAGGTACGAGTACCAAAACTGGTGTTACGAACCTTGTGAGATCCTTTGAAGGAAGAATGGGCTTCGGGCTACTCAAGTAATTCTGGAGGGCTGTGCTGCTATCAAGCTCAGTAGAGGTGTTCCGGATTGGAAGTCAGCTGTGTACTATGGTACTGAATAAGGGAGGTGCATTGTCGTCTAGGTGAGAATCATGATGAGAGTTAAATGAACCTATAGAGAATATAATGCTGTTGCAAATCGGCTAGCTAAGTCCGCCTCGTTTCACAGAGTCAGGTGGAAATTTTCCTAGGAAATTTTGTGAGGACATTCCATCCACTTTATCGTAGGATTGTTGATGTAATTTTAGACATTCTTATAACCAAAAAGGACTGTTCATGGACAATGAGTAATCCAAATGACACTTGTTAGGTATAAGACTGCAAATGGAATAAGCTGTTTTATATACACATCACATCACATCTATTGTATGTTTATTTGAATTGCACAAATTAGGTTTGTTGAATGCTGTTGAGCAAACTACCTGGTTATCGAGCATGGATCTGATAACAGCCAGATAGGACCGCATAACAAATTAGATGATGCATAGTAGGTCTGGAACCGATTCCAAAATCCTGTTAAGTCCAAATTTTGAATCTAGACCCAATTTTTTGCTTGTAGGGGCTAGATTATGTAGTCATTTGATTCTTTTAGATTGACATCACTGTCCCTTGTGAGATGTCTTTGGGTTTAAAAGAATTTCACTGAACTCGAACTTTCTCTCCTTGTTTATATCTGATTGTTGTTTTTTGTTCTTCTCCCTTGTACTCTGCATTTTTTTTGTAGAGTACTATGCATGGTTCACTGAGACTGGATGTATATTATTTTTTCCTTGAACATTGAAGGTCTTATAGTACATGATAATTTAGAAGACATTAATTATGTATTGCCTGTTCTGGCAAGTTTACATTTGTGTGAGTTGTTTATAGTGAATTGTTGGAGATAAAATCGATATTTTTCTTTTCCAGGTTGCATATTTTGTAACTGGTCTTCCTTTTGTAACTTAGTGCTTTTTGTTGCCTTGCATGGAAGATTTAATGGCATTTAGAATGTGTACTTGTAAACATGACGTTTTCTTCAAAATTTGCATGCTTTCATGTAGTCTTTGTTATCAAGCAGATTTGCTTGAAAATTTCGGTGTTCACTAATGCATCCAGTGGTTTTTTTCCCTTTCTTTATTTGCAAGTATTAATGTGCCTATCTTGTGATGCAGGCTCCATCAGTTCCTGCCTTTTGGAGTAGGTGTTAGTATTTGGTAATTATGGCTACATTCGCTAAGCCAGAGAATGCTTTGAAGCGGGCTGAGGGTAAGTTCTTTTTGTTTGACTCCTTTTCTGCTGATGCTATTGATCTCTCTGTCTAACAACTGCCAGTTTCCATTCTTTGGCATTGGTATTGCTAAGAGTTTTATTGTAGAGAGTTTCAATGTTTTGTGCCATCTCTTCATGGAGCTTAGCTCTAGTTTTAATACTAGATCAAATGGGATTTATTGGTTCTAGTTTTAATACTAGATCAAATGGGATTTATTGGTACATAATTCCAGAAGGAGAGTAGTGCTTTTTCATGATTATGTTCCTTCTTTTAACTGCAGGGATTATAGTTATGCCTGTTAGTCTCTGTGGTCTTTGGTTCATTTTTTGGATTGAGTCTTTATGCTTTGGTGTTCTATCTGCAATAACTGCTCTATGACATGGAAAATTGATTTGCATGCTGCTTTCCTAAAAGATTGCTCACTTTGTCATATCATGAACACAGAATTGATAAATGTTGGCCAAAAGCAAGCAGCTTTACAAGCTCTCCATGACCTCATCACTTCCAAAAGGTACAGGGCGTGGCAGAAGACCCTGGAAAAAATCATGTTTAAATATGTAGAACTTTGTGTGGACATGAGAAGAGGCAGATATGCAAAGGATGGGCTTATCCAATACCGTATCGTATGCCAGCAAGTAAATGTCAGCTCTTTGGAGGAGGTGATAAAACATTTCATGCAGTTATCCACTGAGAGGGCTGAGCAAGCTAGGAGCCAATCGCAGGCCCTGGAAGATGCTCTGGATGTGGAGGATTTAGAAGCAGATAAGAGGCCTGAGGACTTGATGCTGAGTTATGTCAGTGGGGAGAAAGGAAAGGACAGGTCTGACAGGGAGCTTGTAACTCCATGGTTCAAATTTTTGTGGGAAACATATAGAACAGTGCTTGAGATTCTGAGGAACAATTCAAAGTTGGAGGCTCTGTATGCGGTAAGTCAGCTTTCTTCTATTGTTAGTTGTGAAATATGAAGTTGCATAGAAAAAAATTTATCATCTGTCACTTTTTCAATTTTTGATCTCATTGTGACATTTTCTAGAAGGTAAAGGTTTTATGTCTGACCCTGTACATTGTGTTTGATATTCTATTAGAGGTGTATCTAAAGTTTGAAATTGCGTTTTCTTTTATTTGAATTTTTTCCTATAGATTCCATTTCACTTAAATTGCAGTGCACACTTTTCTTTTTGTCCGCACATGTGCATGTGTATGCTTGCTACTATGCATGTTGCACTATTTGAAAACCTATCCTTCGTATCAACTGCCAACTTATATGGGTTTTGCATAAATCTAAAATCATGATCGGCGGAACCGTCCCGGACCAGGTGGTTTGGGGCATACCGAGCCGTACCGGCGGTGGGTTGGGACGGTTCTAGCAACTGAAACGAAATATCATTGAGAGAGGGGGAGAAGAAGGAAAGAGGAAAAGAGAGAGCGAGCATGGGAGGGAGGGAGAGGGAGAGGAAGGAAGAGAGGGAGG
Source organism: Phoenix dactylifera (assembly GCF_009389715.1). Classification (NCBI taxonomy): domain Eukaryota; kingdom Viridiplantae; phylum Streptophyta; class Magnoliopsida; order Arecales; family Arecaceae; genus Phoenix; species Phoenix dactylifera. Next base: position 635,362 of record NW_024067724.1, on the reverse strand, counting down.
TGGAGGCTGGCCAACGGAGGGCCGCGGAGGCCGGCGAGCTGTGCAGAGGAGTTGGAGGGGCTCCGCTCCGGTTCCCTTGTTTCATTCGAAATAGGATGCCGGAGGGGGCCTCTTTTTAATTTGCTGATTTCTAATATTGCCAATCGGAGGGGGCCCTCTGCCAGCCTCTGCCACTCCTCTCTCCCCCTTCTCTCTCTCTTTTCTTCTCTCTCGTTCTTCCTTTCCCCTACCTCTTCTACTGCGTCAGTACGGGCCTGGCACGGAACGATATGAGGGCGTACCGACTCGTACGCGAGGCAACCGGTCTGGGCCTCGGTTCCGGCGCATCAGACCTTGTCTAAAACATTCGTGCATTTGACTCTCTTCTTGTGTGCATGCGCATATCCATGCTTGCTACTAGCAAGTTGAACTTGCTTGAAAATTCTTGCACTTAGGGTTCGCACCCCATACTGGTACCATCCTATTAAAGTGCTCCAGTGGAAGGTTTCCATCTTAGGGCTCTAGTGATGGACTGAGATGATGGATCAGCATTTGGAGAGAGAAGACCATATCGAGTGATTGATTGAAGAGCCTACCATTACACCGACCTATCAATTGAATTGCCCATATTGGTAAACCAGTATGGTACTTGGTTCGGCGTACCGAGTGTCGGTATGCCTCCCATACCATGTACCGGTTCGGTACCGGTACAGTACAGTATGGTATTGGTCGGTACGATAAAATTTGTTTCTGCCATGTCAGAACTGCCATTGTTTTTGGAGTTTGCATAAATCTAAAACATTTTTGTTGTGCATTTGACTATTTTTCTTATCAAGATCTCATATTTTGATTCTTAGCAGTTACTGAAGTACGTGTCATTAGGTCCTTTGCCTGTTTCCATTCACATAATGTAATTGTAAACTGGCTAATATAAACTTTGATTTATTGTGTTTTAAATTTTGAGTTCTATCATATTTTTAACTTGCTTCGTGATTGTCTTGTTGTGCGTCTACATTTCTTTTTCTTTTAAAAAAATTCTTTTTTTAATGTGGGTTCTGGGGGTTGTTTGATACCTCTGTCAAAAGAAACCTCGAACAAGGAACTTGAAGAAAGATTCTGTCCTTGTTAGGATATCTCTTCTTCTAGGTAAATGATACGATGGAATTGGAAAGTGAAAAACTTCTTTCTGTTTTCGATGAAGACTATCCTTCATCTATTTTGGTAAATTAACATTTGTGCACGAAAAAGTTACTTGGAACCTTCATGTGTGTTGAAGATCCCAGTATTTTTATTTTTAATTTTTTATGTTGAGCTTCAAATTTTTGCACATGGAAATTCAGCATTGGGGTGGTTAGAATATTAATGATACTTGCGAACTATGTTGGAAGGTTAATGAAAGTATTCTCATCTACAGTCCTTTGTGCAAAGTTGCTAAGATCTCTGAAATATATTTCGTGAAATTTCTTCTGATATGTTTGCTGGATTTGGCTTCCATTTCCATGTTAATTGGGAATTGGAATTATAATAATATTGCCAATGATCTAAAGATATTGATGATGTCATTTCATTGTTTGAGATGATGTTGCATTTGCGTATGTGACCCCTTGCTGCTGTGGAGGACCCAGGCAACTGTATATGCAGCTATACTGCATAGTAATTACCCATGTACCTGCAAAGACTATGTCTGCATATCATGCTTAGTTGGTGTATGGGTTGGGTGCAACATAAGGTCTACCTCCTCCACATTCCTTGCCCCTTTTCCTTTTCCTCTCACCCTCTCCTTCTATGCCTCTCTTCCTGTTCACCCTCCTCCTCTGCCTTATGTTTCTCCCCTTTGCTTTTGACACCCCCTGCCTCTTCTCTTCTTCTGCCAAGTGCTTGACAAGGCACATGATAACATCTAGGTGCTTTGTGGTACACCAACTGCTCAGATATCATAGCCACTTGTAGAATCTCTTTAGAAGGTTTTTTCTTTCTTTTTCTTTTTCTGTTTCTAACTTTTCTATATGAGGTTGATGTATGATGGAAAATATTTCAAGCATTAGCTAAAAAAGTGAGTCCAAGTGCATGAGGCTCTGGCCATTGCAGGATATGGGGAGGGTCAGATAGACAGTCTTTACTTTGCATGTGGTGAGGTTGTTTCCGTGTATTAACATGTTACCTGTGACACCTAGGTCATAATGTAGCAAGCTTACTGTTGCGCCAAGACCTGCCCTCTATCTCAGGCATTAGCTTTGTCTATGTAATCAGTAGGAGAGAGTTACATGGACTTTATTCAGGTCCTATCTTTTATTTTGGTTGGTTTGCCACTTGATGCCATTATAAGTGGTTAGCTTGTTTTCTTTAGGTTTTCTTGGTCAAATCATGCAATGACACTTTACAACAGATATATGAGCAACTCGAAAATATATGAAATAAGGAAATGTGAAAACTTAGCATTGTCACACTAATTAAAAGCTTGTGGGCCTCATTGGGACATTACATACTCTGCTTAGGAAATTGGTTTGTTTATTGGTAAATTCCTGGAAGCATACTAAGGCATTGGCTTGTGTCATATTGTCAAACATTACATGTGTTGTTGATAACTGTTGGAAGTGTTCTAGGCCTAGACTTTCTTGTGTTTTGGCATGATTTGATACCTGTGCATAATCAATCATCCCAAACAGACTATTAGTATATACATAGATATATAGATTTGCATGGAAAGATACATACCCGTATGCATGCATGCAGAATATATATATATATATATATAATGGTTCTATACATATTTGGTTCAAGATACTTGAAAGCCTCCTTTTTGGCAATAATTCTATAATAATAAAATAGGTTGATTTAATTTAATATTAACAATTCTTCAAATCATGGACCCATTAAAATCTATGAAGATGCAAATTTTAAAAATTTTGAAGATGTAAATTTTAAAAATTACAATGCTTCATTTTCAACTTAATTTTTTTTCTTTTTCTGAAATGTTTTTAGATCGCTTCATTTGGTCAAATAGCAAGTCGATGCATATATCTACCAATTTGTGGAACTATGCCTAAATGTCATTTGTTCATCATTTTCCCATAAATTTATTTATTAAGAAAACAGATAAATTGCCCATAGTTAGTGCTTTGAAGTTTGGTATTGAATTATTCATGGATAATCTGTCAACCAGTCCCTTCTTGCTGCACTAAATGGCACACAATTGTTATTCTAAAATGATTTTGCAAAAGATTGATTTTCATTATTTTTTTTATGTTTCTATTTTAACTCTCATGAATGCTAATTTTTCATGGATAACATGGACCTACCCTTTTATAATGGTAATTCCATTTTTATTATATTTTAATCAGTAAAGATGTTTAAGTATAATTAAGAATTTTCTTTTTCTTTTTGGGCAATCATTGTGTGTTCAACAGAGATGTTTTAACAGATGTTTTCATGGTATATGATTTGATAGATGACATTGCACATTTAAAGGCAAAGTTTTATATTGTGAGTTACTTATAGAGTATTAAATTTGTTCATTTATGTTTATAATACTTAATATGCTTGGTAAGTGTTTTTTTTGTTGGGTTAGTTTAATACCTATTTAAATATTCAAAACATGACTCTTTTGTAATGAAGCCTTTGGTTATCTAGATTACACATAAATTGGTTTTCCGAGCAGATTTTCTTATCTTCAATATATTTACCAATGTAGTTAGACATTTTTCTATGCCTTTGACTTGATACTTGATAAAATATGCAACTATTTTTGTTGAACCAATTGGTAATCAAGTAATTAACATGGTGCATGATAATCTATCTTAGAACGAGTGGCCTCTTGGTAGAACTTCTAATGGTTAAAGATTCCATGGCAGTATATTCTCGTTATTGAAAAGCTAGATCATGTATTTGTCATAATATAAAGCAAGCTTTTCTGATCTTTATCTTCTGTATCTGAATAAACTTGAAATTTAACAAGGGTATTTCCATCATGATCATCTTAAGTCATTTTTCATCTTTTTGTTCTATAATTGTTTGTAAGCTATCAATTTTTTCGATTTATATTTAATTTTTAGTGAGTACTAAGAAGTATTTATAAAATGAGATGAGGAATTTTTGAAGAGTTGTAGTTTTCTAGAACCATCTTAGATTTTTTTTCCTTTCTTTTTTCAAAACACATTGTTAGGTTTTAATATTGGAGTCCTATCCTTGCTATAGATTGGGTTATGGGAGCACTAGAGTCATTATGATCATGAGTTTGAGTGTTCTAATTGTCTTTATGTTTAATGTTCGTTTTAGCCCAATTTTTATAAAATTGGAATACATTATTAAGTGAAAGGCTATCTTTCAACTTCACTCATTACTTCTGTCTATCATCTCTTGTCTTGTTAGTCAACAATGATCTGCATCAATTTGGAAGAATTGCAAGTCCTGGTCATATCCTGTATGTAAATCTGTTCAAGCAACTCATTCATAATTTTTTTGATTGTAAAGAATACTATTTTGAAATATTAACAAGTGGAAGCATATGAAGCAATCAGTTTCTGTATCGAATTTAATTTCGATTTCTAGGCTTTTCTGAGAAATACTTGAGATAAGAATATTTTGTCTTTTTTATTTCAATTCATGGAAACACTCGAGTATATATTGTTTAAGAAACAAGTTATGATTTTGTGGAAGTTGCTGTAAGGTAATTGTTCAAAGTCTTATTCCTATTGCAGACTATGTTGACTGTTGAAAAATTTATAACACTCGTGATTGTGGATTTATTGTGATTTTACAATTTTTAGATATAGGAATTAACTGGATATTGCTTGAACTATTTTCCCCCCTTTTCTCTTCTATGTCAGATATGTTGTGACTATTGCTATTAGTTTTATGTACTTAGTCAGCACTAATCGTTAATTTTCATTATAAACATTGTTATCATTTATCCAAAAATTATTATTATTATTATTATTTGTCATGTTTAATGTATTTTCTTTATCTTTAAATAGCTAAAAAAATGCTAACCACATATATGCCCAGCTTGACCTCTTGCATACTCCAGCCGCCTGTTAAAACTCCTGTTATTCATTTTCGTTCTCATTTACTCTTTCTTCTTTGCTTCTTTCTCATGTGAGACTTGGTGTGCAACTGGTTAAATAATGTTTACATAGGCGGCACTTGGTTTTGAAGCATAGATCTTTGTGTGCTTACCATATTAAAAAATTTGCAAAACCTTGCCGTTGCAAACTGAAACTTTGGGGACTCCAGTGTTCTTTGTTGTGCTTGTCCAAGGTGCATCATGCGCTCTAGTGTTCTTTGTTGGGCTTGTCCAAGGTGCAACCTGCATGCTATGTCGTGCTATATGGCCCAGGCATGGATCATATGAGAGCATGATGTTTTCAATCTCGCTCATTGTGTGGGGTACTTCTTGTATATGCTGCTTATTGGTTCTAGCGTGACATGTTGAGCCAATGCCTGTCATTTATTCTGAGAATGAGCACTGCGTGCATGTTGCTTGGAGTCTTAATCTGATAAGCAAATGCATGGGTCTGTAAAAATTCTTCTGAAAACACTAAGATTATCAGCCTTGCCCCACATTTTTATTTTAGTGGAATGACATTGCAAGATTGCATGAAAAACTGTATGGATGAGACTTGGGTGCCTTTAGTTGTAGTTTTTATCATCTCACTTCATTGCATGGTATCTGTCCTAAATCCTACAGCAATACCAATGGATGATAATTTTTGTCCAAGCCCATGTACAACTTGTATCGTGTGTCTGTTCCTCTGTGACAAAACTGGAGCAATAATGCTGCATCCACACCAAATCTTGGAGTGTAGCTGATAAAATGTTGAGCATGATATTCCCAATGTTATTCAACCTTCTGATGTTCTTTTATACAGTCTATCATAATTAACAACTGAAAATGAACATATAAATGATGAATGTTACTGACTATGATCTTTTATTCAGATGGCGTGCTTATATGTATCTTAAACTGTTTCTCCCCTGGAGAAATCTGGGTACCATTGTTCTTTTATAATGAATTACCAATAGATGATCTCAGATAAGCTGTTTATGCTGTATTTTTATCTACAAGTGATAGAAAACTTTAAGATGACATGCATGACCTAATATTAATAATATTTAATTAGCAGCAGTTTGACCAGCTATCTTATGGCTGTTTATTCTTCACTTATTTTTTGTAGATGACAGCACACCGGGCCTTCCAATTTTGTAAACAGTATAAAAGGACCACTGAATTTCGTAGGCTGTGTGAGATTATAAGGAACCATCTTGCTAATCTAAACAAATACCGTGATCAGAGAGATAGGCCCGATCTCACAGCTCCTGAGAGCTTGCAGCTTTACTTAGATACAAGAGTAGAGCAGCTCAAGATAGCAACCGATCTTGAACTGTGGCAGGTTTTGACATAGCAACTTGAATCCTTATCTGTATCTGTGCCTGTGTAGTCACTTCGGTTGCTTATCATGGTCTATTGTGTTGTCTTGTTACAGGAAGCTTTCCGTTCAGTAGAAGATATCCATGGTTTAATGAGCATGATAAAAAAAAGTCCAAAGCCATCTTTGATGGTTATATATCATGCCAAATTAACAGAGATATTTTGGGTTTCAGAAAGTTATCTATACCATGCATATGCATGGCTTAGACTTTTCACTCTCCAAAAGAGCTATAATAAGAACTTATCACAGAAAGATTTGCAATTGATAGCATCATCTGTTCTATTGGCTGCACTTGCAGAGGTCCCATATGACCGTAACTTTGGTGCATCCCATTTAGAGCTCGAAAATCAAAAGGAGCGCAATTTACGGATGGCTAGCCTTATCAACTTCACACTCGATCCTAAACGAGAGAGTAGAGAACTGGTATTTTTTACTTATTATCATTTATTCTAAGGTTTTGCATATAAGTGTAATTTGTATATCCTAATTTGATTTTTTTTTAATCTTACAGCTTTCACGCTCTTCACTCCTCACGGAATTGGTATGACCTCAGACATAATGTCCTTGTAATGTTTTCGTTATTTGTTGTTTATGTTTTTTCTTGTGTTTATTAGTAGGCTTCAATTTTTCATGGTTCAAACCTTTAATTTGAGGTGGAGCAACTTTTTAACCATTTCTGTTTTTTGGCAAGATAAGTGGTTGCTGTCTTCATTAACAATCTTAGATTCATTAACCTGGATTATCTGTTCGTAATAGTAGAAGCTGGAGGTTGGAAGTGATGAGCTGGATTACTATGCCATCATTTTGGTGATTTGCTCTTTTGTTTGTCATAAATTTCTTTGTGCTCAAAGCGGGTTGTAACAATAGTGCTTGAGATAATGTTACCTTGGCTCTCTGCTTTGGCACTCATTATCCATCATATAAATCTTCAACTCTGGCCAAGTAATTTTAGTCTGCTGGCAAACTTATCTCAGAATTTGCTTTGCTCAACTTTTCAATCAAAAAACCTTATTGCCTACATATGTTTCATGATCTTCTTGGCTGTGGGTATTTTTGCCCTTACTGTGTTGAGGTGCAAAGAGCATTGGTAGAGGACTGTCCAAGCCTTCTGTATTGGTGTTTAAGTGAATTAAGTACAGGATTATACTGGACTGTCTTATTAGTTTAGTTATCATATGTTTTTTACAAAGCAACTCATCTGTGAAATGTATTTTCTCAGGCAGACATTGGATATGCATTAAGGTACAAAGAGTATTGCTAAAGTACAGGGCTGTCCAAGCCTTCCATATTGATGTTTAAGCAAATTAAGTCCAGGATTATACGGGACTGTTTCATTAGTTTACTCAGCATGTGATTTACAAACTAAAATGATTTCTGGTAACTGAGGCATAAGATTTGCCTTATCAGGCAGACATTGTATATGTTATTGTTAGTAAAAATATATTTTGCTACAGGTTTCTAAAAGTGTAATGACGTGTGTCCCCCAAGAAGTGAAGGATCTCTACAATCTCTTAGAGCATGAGTTCCTTCCTCTGGACCTTGCATCAAAAGTTCAACCACTGCTTACTAAAATTTCCAAACTTGGGGGCAAGCTCTCTTCAGCCTCTTCTGTTCCAGAAGTGCAACTGGCACAATATATCCCTGCTCTGGAAAAGCTTACTACATTGAGAGTGCTTCAGCAGGTTTATTCATTTTCTGCTTCTATTAGTGCCTCCTTTATAATTATTATTTGGTTAAAGTTGCTTACATGTGTCCTGCCTTTATTTTGTTCAGGTTTCTCAGGTATACCAATCCATGAAAATTGAGAAGTTATCAAAGATGATACCCTTTTTTGACTTCTCAGTTGTGGAGAAGATTTTGGTTGATGCTGTCAAATATAATTTTGTAGCTATGAAAGTTGATCACCTGAAGGGTGCTGTTCTGTTTGGTAATGTGGTATGTGCACATTATTTTTCAAATTTTCCCATCATTTGGTGCATATCATCACTCTCGTAGATACATTAAAGGGTAGGCGGATCTTCTCTAAGTTGTATGAGTTGCAATTGCTTGTTCTCATAATGTGATGGTCTTTTGGATATGAATGACTATGATATTCTTATGCATGCTGACATCTTTTCTTCATCTTTTCTTCGTTTCTTATGAGAGATTGTGCTTGCTTATATTCATGTGGTAGCATCTACTTGTGGTATGCTACCTCACTTTTTTAATTTACTCCACATTGTTTTACATGAATATGCTCTCTCTCTCTCTCTCTCTCTCTCTCTCTCTCTCTCTTCCCCCCCCCCCCCCCCCCCCGAGTGCATGGTGTGCCTCCCGTGTTCAGGTTTTCTCCTTGCACATGCTTGTTATGGTTCCTTCATCAAGAATGTACACGTTGTCTACAATAAGTAGCATGTGGATCTGTTGGTTCTTTTTTTCTCATTCAGTTCTAGTATGGACCTAATTGTGGCCAACCTACACTTTTGTCAACTATTTTGATTTTCTTGTGGCATGGTCATGATTTTATTTTATTTTACTTTATTTTGAGTTGCAAGCCAAAGATTTTGCATGATCCAGACCCTATGTGAAATACTAGATGGGGCATTTTGGTTCCTTGACTTCCATTCATGTGCCCAATTTGTTGTCTGAGGTATTTCTCATGTTGCTTTAGGTGTAGGCAACTTATTTATCAGCAGCCATAATTCTTAAATCTATCTATTCTCACGCCTAGGAGCATATACGTATACCTTTTGAGCAAATCCAATAAGTATCAAGGAGGTGGATGCATATATGAGATTTTTTCCTTTAAATTTAATTTTCTAGTTGCTTTCCTTTTTCTTGAACATAATTTATTTGGTAGGCAGAGCTAAGAGGTGGTGATGCGAAGCTATTAGATGTTTCTATTTTCTAAAGATTTTATACATAAATGTACTTTTCATCGTTATTATTCTTTAGCGCTTTTTTGATCTTCATTTTGTGTTGTCGTGGAGGAAACAGCAATTGATGGCAGTGGAATTAATGTTTTCTGCAAATGCTTTATGACGCAGTCTTATCAATATGGACTTGCTGTTGGTTCAACCATGTTTTACAATGTCTTGATAGTCCTATTTTGTAACTATACTCTTTTTTCTCCTTTCACACTCATGTTTCTCGCTACACCAAGCATTTGCTGTGACTTATGTTATTGTATTCAGATCTTCTTAGCTGATTCTTGACTGTTTTTATTCTTACACTTTGTCTTTGTCTCTGCCTTTGCCTTATTCATATGAACTTTTAAAGGTGCGATATGTGGATATGATCTTTGATGATATTTCATTTGAATTTTCAGAACTTCCGTCGAACTGGGAAATGTCTGCATATGGTTACGCTAAACATAATTATGTTGCATTATGCTTACATTATTTCATTTGTGCATTTATATTCTCCATTGACAAGGAATTCTTATGCTGCTTGGAATGAACTTGAGTGTATTTATATTCATAAAATTGAGTGCATTGACTGTTATTCTTTCGAATTATTCTTATGAACTTATGCCATGCTCTTTCGTCCCTCCAGGATATTGAATCTGACAAGCTTTGTGATCACCTGACCATTCTTGCTGATTCTCTTAATAAAGCAAGGAACCTGATTTATCCACCAGTCAAAAAGCAAGCGAAACTGGGTGAAAACTTTCGCGGTTTAGCAGAAATAGTGGATAAGGAACACAAGAGGCTTCTTGCCCGGAAATCTATAATTGAGAAACGCAAGGAAGAACATGAACGCCATATGCTGGAACTGGTATATATTTGATGATTTCTTTCTCTTCGACAAATAAATATCTACTCCTATGATGTTCAAATAATTAATATATTTGCTATGGATGGTATGTGTTAAGGAACGGGAGGAAGAATATAGGAGATTGGAACTTCAGAAGAGAACTGAACAGGCAGAACAGCAGCGGCTTGCTTCTGAGTACTCCCGAAGGGAGGAGCAGAGGATTCGCCGCGAAATAGAGGAAAGAGAACATCAAGAAGCTCAGGCCTTACTTCAGGAAACACAAAAGGGTGCTAGAAGGAGGGGAAAGAAACCTTTGCTTGAAGGGGTAAACTAATTTATGCTTCTCCATTTCTTTTGTTGTTCTTTGGAAAAAGGTACAATGCCAGAAATCTTGTGGGCTATACTAGTTAATTCTAACAACTCTTTGTTGATCTGATTCACTGGAAACTCTCATAACAATAAAGCTGGTTTTAAATAATGCAAAGCTTTGCATGCTAAAGGAGGCAAGGCATGGACTGGCTAAATGTTATGACATCACCAGATGACTAATCTTTTTAGTTGCTGCTTTAAATTTTCTTGTAATCTAGTCTTTAATAAATTTAGTGTCTTTTCTTTTTCATTATTTCCTGCATTTTATAACCATTGTTGATTAATTGGTGGTTAAAATGAGAAGTTCACCTTTTGATCTTTACTGAGCTGTCGTTCTGGCTTCAAATCTTCTAGAACTCCAGTGAAATCTGTTAGATATATTTATCTTGTTGTTTCTCCATTTCAAGACTTAATTCTTGGGGGTCATTTGTCCACTATAAGTTATATTTTCCTTTCGCTGATTGACCCTTTTCCATTCTTTTTTTTACGCACTTGTGCCATGCTGAACAATTTTTCTTGGTTTTTCTCTGAAAAAATGGACATGTTCATATGATCCTGCAGGATAAGGTTACAAAGCAAACTGTAATAGAGATGGCCCGAAATGAACAATTGAAGGAGCGTCAAGAGATGGAGAAGAAACTGCAGAAATTAGCAAAAACAATGGATTACATGGAACGGGCAAAGAGAGAAGAAGAGGCACCACTAATTGATCAGGCATACCAACAACGCTTGGTGGAGGAGAAAGTTCTTCATGAACATGAACAACTGGTTTGCTTTGTGATACCTTTCTTTGTGGTCTATGTTATAGCTCATATTCAGAGTCGTCTTGTTTTATGAAAACATATTGCCACATTTTGCAGAAAGAGATAGAGCTGAGCAGACAGCACCATGCAGGTGATCTCCAAGAGAAGAACAGACTCTCGAGGATGTTAGACAACAAGGTTTGTTTATCCTACCTTGGCATCCTCATGTTTTGTGGGCTTTTATTGTTGACCGGAAATTCTTTTCAATATTGTTATGTTTGAGCACAAAATATGAATTTTGTACTTCAAAAATAGACAAATTGGTCTAAAATTAGTAACATGGAACATGATTTTGTAATTCAAGCATTGTTTGTATAATCTGTTATTCACCTGGTCAACCCTATAGATCAATCCAATATCTTGTCCTTTTTCCAGTCTTGCTACTATAAGTTTGATGGCAAAGAGAGGTGTTTAAAGCCATGCATGGTAGGAAACAAGGCCCGATGTTTGTTGGATATTTGATTCGACTAGAGTTGGCTCTGCTATCTCATCCTTAGGATACCTGATATGCATCGTACATGTCAGGTTTTACCCTGAAGCTCTTGGTATTTCCTGCATTATACAGTTCTTGAGGCGGGACAGACAACACAGTGTTACACTGTCTGATAGTCCAATCAAGTGTCATATCAATACTGTTCCCACCATAAAATGGGGCATGCTGGTTGATTAATTACTTGACATTGTGCTCAAGGTGGAGGGTTAACTCCTTAACTGTATAGGTTCACAGTGATTTATAACAAGCATGTCAAACTTTGAAACAGATCCAAGGTCAGTATATGCAAATACCGGGCCGTCCTATTGTATGTACCGCAACCTAGAAAGATCCAAAGTAGTCCCTAATAGGAATTCTTGGTGAACAGGATTTTGACCTCATATATTTGGGACAAAGCTTGATGGTTACGGTTATAATACTCCATGACCTTGAGTTTTAGTGGTTCGAAAAATATTGGAGTAATTGATCATCATTTTGACTTTTTATATCCTGTTTCTAAGTGAATATATAATGCAGACCTGCTATTTCTTCTGTACCCTATTTTGATAACAAGAGGTGATTTATCCTCAGTTCAGCTGGATTTTTTTTATTAATATTATCGCATTTCGTATGTTGCTGATAGTGATTTGACAACTTATATTCCTAAATTATTAGTAACTGGAGATTTTATGCTCTGATGCCTGCTCATCACATCACATAGTGGTTTCAAGATCACGGTTTTATGTTAGGAGAATTTGAAGAAACCTTAGTTGCATTAGGCAACAAAGCCCTAATCTTCTCTTATGGTGCTTTAAGACAGATTCAACTTTTTCTTCATTTTTCATCAAGCATTCTTGCTTGTTTTGAAGAATGTAATAACTTGTTTGTCTGAGGAATCATTGTTTGCTAACTTTTACATCAATATAGATTTTCTTTTTTGTTCTTTTTACTGTTTGCAAATTCTTTATTCTCTCTGTTTTCAGGCTATCTTTCAGGATAGAATAGTGAGTTGCCGTGAAGCAGAATATAACCGATTAAAGAAAGAAAGAGAGGATCGTATTAACCAGCTTGTAGCAATGAGGAAACGGGAACGGGAGATCAAACGTAAGCTGCTCTTCTATATTAAGTCCGAGGAAGAGAGGCTAACTAAGCTGCGAGAAGAGGAGGAAGCTCGGAAGCATGAAGGTATTCTTTATTGCTGAATCTACGTGATGAGATATCAGTCCCATGTCTCATCAGTCCCATGCTTAGTGTAGCTTAAAATCTGAATGCCGTACCAAACTTTCAATCTCAGTTAACAACATTTGACAAGATAATACCAGAAAGATGACTGGTAAAACTTTGTTGAATATGTTCTAGAATTTCTCAACAATCTCTTTTAGTCTTAAGCTTAAATGGGGAAAAGCTTATTTTATTTTGATTTTTGCTAGTTTGTTTCTGAAATCTCTTAATCCTTGCAGAGGAGGAGAGGCGGAAGAAGGAAGAGGCAGAGCGGAAAGCCAAGCTAGATGCAATTGCAGAAAGGCAGAGGCAGAGGGAGAGGGAATTGGAAGAAAAAGAAAGGCTGAGAAGAGAATCCCTCCTGGTTAGGACTGCTGAGCCGCCATCTCGGCCAGCTGATGCTGTTTCTGGCCTACGCCCGTCCGAGCCCATCGCTGCTGCATCAAGTGCTGGGAAGTATGTGCCAAAATTCCGACAGAGGGCTGATAGCCTACAAGCAGCCCCCCCTGAGCCTGACCGATGGGGCAGGCAGGATGATCGGCTGCCCCAGTCCAGTGATAGGTGGCGTAGTGATGATCGTCGACCCTCATATGGTGGTGGTGGCTCTAAATTTCCATCCTCATCGTCTTCTTGGTCTTCATCAAGGCCACGTGGCTGACACACTCAGCATGAGCTCAGGTGCATGCTAGCAAAAGGACTGAAACCAGATGTTTGTTATTTTTCCCTTTTTTTTTCTAAGTTTTGTTAGGGATGGAGGTTGTGCATCTTAGAACTTTTAAAGTATGGAGGAAAGGCAATTTGAGTTCCGAGGGTATTCATATTGCCATTAATTTTTATAATCGTGTCTAAATAAATTTGCGTATTAATATCTCAAGTTGCACCTTACTGAACTTTTATGTTGTTTGTTATTTGTACCCCCCCTTGGATTAACTATGTTTAGTTAATGGCCTTTTTTTAAACAAAGGATTGTGGGCTGTGGCTTGGGAGTGTTCTGCTGATAAGTGCTGAACATTTTGGATTCAGTTTGTTTTTAATGTTGGTTAAGCTTTGAAGAATCGCTAGTTGACTCACAGGTGGGACCATAATTTTGCGAAGTTCATGGTCTCATAAATTTCAAGAACTGACATTTAAAATTGTACAGGAACACAAGAATCTCTTTATTTGCTTTCAAAGTAATTAATGAGGTCTGTCCAATGCCAAACTTCTATGCTGAAAAAATTTAGACCTTTCTTTACAAGTGTTTAAAGAAGTAGGCAAGCGATATCTTTCTCTCTGATTGTTGAAAAATAATCAAATTTGGATTCTAAAACTAATTTTGATAAGAGATTGAGACCAAATAGATGTGTCAGATGACCATAACCAAAAGCCAGGAACCGGCTAGCTAAATTAATTATGATTTCCTTAAGCTTGCATGTTTATGAGGTTTCACCTGTCAGCATGTCCATTTTATTCTGGCGGGTACTTCCCCAGCCTTGCTTTCTGGGACCAATTTTGATGGCTTCACAGGGCTAGAGCTGGCTGCTATTTATTACGAAGCCGAACAAATCTAGCTATTCAGGTTCTCCTGCAGACTTCTTTTATCCCCGAACTCAGCCGCAGCCCAGAGTTGTGGTCATGTTTAACGTCTTCCAAGCCTCCAAGCCCTGGTTTGGTGGGTTACCCTGTCAGAATCATAATATCATGGATGCATGATTTTTTGTTTCCTTTCGAATAAAAGGAGCCGTAGACATTGGGTTACATAACGGGCAAGCCCTCCTCCAAATATCCTTATCCCTCTAAAACCTCAGTGGAGGTGGGATTCAATTCCTGGTCATTTGTTAACATCTTTATCTTGCAATATGGAATAGATACAGCTAATAATCAGGTGCTAAAATTTGTATATCCAAATTTATTTAAACAAACACATGCAAATCAGGCATCAAGAAAACGGTTATAGATGAATATATAACTTAGATATATGGATGGAATATTGTACCGCCTTATGTCCTATTGAGTGATAGTATGAAAGCCTCTTAATTTTTTCCATCATTTATCTAAAACGAATGGATGATCGTCCAAAAGACGACAAAACAGTAATAATATTTATATACTTGCATGATATTTTTAGTTGGTTTTAATACTTTTTGCTAAGTTATATGCTTTAAGATAGTTGTTAAGGAATGATCAACATCAAATTAAAACATTATCTTTGAAAGTTTTATCAAAACTTTCGAAACCATTCCTTCACTTAAAATTCCCACAAACAATGTCAGATCTTGGTTTAATTATTAACAATGAATTACATTTTGAATTTTATGTCGCTGTTGCAGCCAAAATCAAATTTGAGGATGACGATGATTTGGTGATTGATGGATCTGCATAGATTCAATACAAAAACGGATCTGGGTGGATATTATCCAATCCATTTTCACCCCTAACTATGACGCCTCTATAAAAACAAGGTCAAAGAACCTACGTACACATACTCATCTTGAATATACTATTCCATCATTCTACTATTCAAGGTCTTCTTCTACTTGTCTCTTTGCCAAGCCCTACTTTGACATAAGCATCGGAGGGCCCCTAGCCAGATTAGTTCCTGGGATCTTTGATCTTTTTTGCTTCTTCATGCTGCTCTTTCTTACATAAGTATGGGAAGGCCACTGGCCAAATTAATTCCGACGACCTTTGGTCTTCTTGCTTCTTCTTGTGTGCAAATCAGAACTTTTTTTCTAAGATATATCCATATTCATATCCATCAAAGAAAAAAATTTATAGATATAGATAGACAACCGCTCAATCGGTCCGACTGCGAAGTTTCTGGGCACGTGTCTCAAATTTTTTGTGGGCAGCTTTTCGAGTGCTTTCTGGAGTTCGATGCATGATGATGGATCATTTAGTTGCGTTGACTTGACCACGCATGGTAGACCATATGGTGGGTCATTAGGCTGGGAGGTTGATCGGGTACGCAAATCGGTGCCATTAAGGGCAAATAAGGGAGGCAGGCCTTAGCACCTTTGCCTCATTCACAAAGTTCTAGAGCTCTGCTTAGGTCGTCTTGTCCCTTTCTTAGCTCTATACGTCTATCTTTTAGCTCTTAGGTCATTGGTAGGTATTTCCTTCTCCGTACATTGTTAGTAGGTCATGGGAGTAGATCATGATAGGTGGCTCATTCGTGAAGGTCATCCCATGTGGTCATGGTGCTGAGGAGATTATCTCGGACCATGTTGATTTAAATAGGATTTAGGAGGTCATACTTCATTCCTCCCGATATTTTCCTAAGATTTCTAGGTTCGATGAGAGGGCTGAGATTTCGTCTGGTGCCGACCCATCTAGTCTCCAACTCTTAGAGGATCATAGTTGGATTCCTCTCTTTATCTGCTCTGCACAGGGTCTCTTTATATGCTCTGCACATTTTCCTAAGATTACCTAGGTCCGATGAGAGGGCTTTACCATCTTTTGGAAAAGTGTCAATAAGCTGCTTCCCAAGGTCAATCTCAACTCGATCACCTTTTCGGAGGAATCTGGTAGCGAAGGGGTTTTCTTGAGAGGAGATGAAGGAGAAGAAGAAGAGGAGGATGAAGAAGAAGAATAAAGAAAAACAGAGGAGTAGGATAGTCTCCCAGCTTAGTTGCACGTGAGTTGTGGTTTTGTATTTTTCTTTACTTTTTGTTGCTCTTTTGTAATCTTCCCTTTTTGAAATGCAATGAACTATCTTTTCATCTTCCTCTTGTTTGTCTGATTTCCATCAAGAGTTATGCTCAAAGTAGCTCAATCCATAGGCTTAAGTCAAGCATTCGCTAAGTCTTCTTGGTCGTCCAAAGTAGGTCGGTGCCACAACTAACATGCGCTCGTCTGTAGCTCGATGTATGAGCTAATGTAGGTTTGCTCGGGCTAGCAAGCATGCAAGTTGTCATCAATCTAAGGAGGCCGATAGGTGGATGAGCTGCAGTAGGCTTGGAGGTGGCCTGCTGCTCCCTGGTCTCAACATGGCCAAGGTTGCGTGTCCAGATTGGCCTTCTAGGATCACCCGTTTATCTCTTGAAGGTGCGACACTGTCATGCTTGCTTGCTTTCAAAGCCCTAAGGAGTTTTTCTGGAGCTCGTTGCCTAGTACAAATTCTTTGTCAAACCTTGTGCTGCCTTTATGAGGATAATAACTCTGAGGCGGTAGTGTTCCAAAAAATAAGTCATAAAAAGTGTTTCTCGAAAGAAAAGCAGATCGTCAGGGACTTGATGAGCTTGACATATGGCCGGCAATCAAGTGGGACGACTCAATCTAAGTTGTCCATGGACTCTATAAAACAAAAGGGGGTTTGCCCCTTGTAGATGGAACAATGGCCATCTTCTTCCTCCTCTCTACTTTCTTTCCACATTACTCTATCACCATGGATCATTTGCCAGTGGTATGACTGCTGAACCACCTCAAGACTCTCCAGCTGGCTCTTCAATGAGCCATGGAGTGCCTGTGGAGGTCGAAGCTGAGCTGGGGCTTCTATGTGGCAAGCCAACCATGAAGGAGGCGATGATCGCCCGCCGGAGGGCAATGGAGATGGAGGTGGAGCTGAGGGTGGCTAAAATCTAGGTGGAGGAGGCATACCTCAAGGTCTTCGAACTTTTGAAGGAGCTGTAGATTTCCTACAGTAGGCCACAAAAGCTAAGAAGAAGGCCGCCCAAGCAATGGAGTGCGAGCCTTTAGTCGAGCACGGGCATGACATTATTGATCTTCGCTAGGGCTTGCTTGGCTGAGGAGTCCCCCTTGATCTCCTCGGTCTTCTTGAGGAGATGCTATGTGAGGAGGTCGGGCTTCTTCTAGATGTTATTGTCAGCAAGGATTTGGCCGACCTCGAGCTACTTTTTGATAAGGATGAAGTGGCAACCTAGATGGAGCACGACTTTCCAATCGATGGCTGCTTTATTTGGATTATCCATAGTGCCTTTGATTGTGTCTTTTGTAAGTCTGCTCGTTTTTCGAGCTGAGACTACTGTAATTGAAGTAACAGATGAATGGAACTTTTTCTCACCTTTCTATTTCTTGTTCTATCTAATTCCTATGGTGCATGCAATTTTGCTTGGTTGGACTAGCCAATGAGGTGTACAAACGTCCGAATGATTGTCTAGGCTGGCCTTTCCGAGGGTCGAGTTGTGGACTTATCGTTGGTGAAATATTAAGGCCTTGCCCCCCGATCTCGATCTTGCTTAGTCGCTGTTGGCAGGTCATCATGGCTTTGCCCCATAGTTTTGGCCATGCTTAGCCAAAATAGGGACATCAAGCTTTCAATGCCATATTTGCAGGCAAGGAGTACCCAAGGACTTGAACATCAAGCTATCAAGATTTGAGAATGATGTTGTCGCCTTGCGGTCAGCAGACTTTGTCTGTTTGCCCATGACACTAATTGATGCTTTTACTTGAGTTGTTACCATCCTGATGAGGATTGGTTAGCTTGCCAAATCTTCAGCTCGATGGCCGATAAGACGGAATGTCGGCATCTTCACTTTGGTTGTCCTGACCTAAAGAGGTCAATTAGCTCACCAAGTCTTTTGACTGGGAGGCCGATGGATAGGAGCTCAGCATCTCCACTTAGGCCACAATCTAGAGAGGTCGGTTACCTCATGATGGCGGACTACTGTAGGGAGAAGAGAGAAAGAGGAAGAAGAATAGAAGGAGGAGGAAGAAGGGTTATAGAGACGCAGGAAGAAGAGAAGAAGAGAAAAAGTGGAGGAAGAAGAAGAAGAAAGGAGGCTAGGGTTTATTTAATCATTCAACTCCCTAATTCATGAGTGGGGTGGCCCTTATATAGGTCTTACATTTTGAATTGACCAAGTCAAACAATTAACAACTAACCAAACTTGAATCTTTCAATTAATTGACTAAGTCAATTAATTGATTACATACCAAATTAAACCTTACTAACATTAGACTATTAAACCAATTGATCACACCCAAAATTGGACCTTTACAATTAGGTCTTATATTGATCAATTGATCCAATCACTTCACTCAACAACTAACCCAATTGACTTGACTAAAATAAAAACTAACCAAACTGACTCGACCAATAACAAAAGCAACTAATTGACTCCATCATTTGAATGAGGGGCTCTGATGTCTCCGTCAACTGAATGAAGGGCTTTGATGTCCCCATCACCTCACCAAGTCTTCGGCCTAGAGGCTGGTGGATTGGAGGTCAGCATCTCTACTTTGACCATACCAACCTAGAAAGGTCAATTAGCTCGCCAAGTCTTTAGCTTGAAGGCCAATAGATGGAAGTGTAGCCCTTATAGAAACTCTCTCTGGAACTTTCTAGCTGCGAAAGCTTATAGGACAAGACCGTTTGATGGCTCACCCAACAAATAAAGGTGTAGCCCTCGTAGAAGCTCCCTTAGAAACTTTCTAATCACGAAGGCTTGCAAGTTAGGCCCATTGGATGGATCGCTCGACGAAAGAAGGCTTGCAGGATGGGACCGTTGGATGGTTTACCCGATGAACGAAGGTGTAGCCCTGATAGAAGCTCTCCCATGAACTTTTTAGCCGTGAAGATGTGCAGGTCGGGGCCATTAGATGGCTCGTCCAACTTGTTATGCTTGAGGGCGCCATTGTTAGTGGTCATATCAAAATGCATGCGATCTCGTGCTTGCTTGGGAGCTAGATACCTGACTTGAAACACTTAATATAATTTCTTGTAAAGAGAGAAGAGTTTCATTGATAAATTAGGTTAACATAATGTAATGATACACCTTAATAATGATAAGCTTAGAGGTTGGCCGAGTTCCACATCTGAGGTATTGGTGTTCCATTTAGATGCTTCAAGTGGTAGGTTCTGAGGCGTGCAACTTTGAATACCTTATATGACCCCTCCTAGTTTACTGCGAGCTTGTCTTGTTTTGTTGGTTGGGCCACTTTAGTCCTTCTGAGCACCAGGTTTCTAGAGCAAAAGAACTTAACTTTCACTAAGGAGTTATAATATCGAGCTACCATCATTGGTACGTGGCCATCTGTATTTGAGCTAGTTCTCTTATTTCTTCAAGATGGCGCAACTTAGCTTGGAGATCTTCTAGATTTCTCTGCTCGTTCAAGGAGTCTACCTAATGAGAGGGTAGATTAGTTTCCAAGGGAATCACCGCTTCGATGCCGAAGGCAAGGCCAAAGGAAGTTTCTCTTATTGCAGTTTAGTGAGTGGTTTGGTAAGCCTAGATGGTGTTATGAAGCTCATCTGCCTAGAGCCCCTTCACTTGATCTAGCGATATCTTCAGGCCTTGCAGGATGGTTGTGCACGTCACCTTGGCCTTCCCATTGGCTTAGGGATGTCCAATCAAGGTGAGTTGATGGTCTATATGCCGGTCGGTGCAGAACTCCCTGAAGCAGGTGTTATCGAACTGCCTCCTATTGTCGGTAATGACGATCGGAGGAAGCGCAAAGCAGCTTTGATGAACTTTCAAAAGTCTTGGGCATTTTTCTTAGTGATGCGAACCAATGGCTCGGCCTCGACCCATTTAGTAAAGTAGTCGATGGCTACTAACAGAAATTTTCTCTGCTTGGTTGCTTGTGGGAATGGTTCAAGGATGTCCATCCCCCACTAGGCAAAAGGTCAAGAAGCACTAATCAGTGAACGCAGGGCCATTGGCCATTACTAAAGGCCCTTGGCCATTGCTAAATGTTCGCATGCCACTAACATTGGTTGTACCTCTTCATGAAATCAGCCGTATCCTTTTGGATACTAGGATAGTAGTAGCCTTGTCGGATGACTTTGTAAGCTAAGGTCCTGCCCCCTAAGTGGTTCTAGTAGATTTCTTTATGGACTTCCTGAAGTGTGGACTCGGCCTTAGAAGTTCGAAGATATTTGAGAAGACATAAGGTGAATGACTTATGAAGCTTCCCCTCCAAAAGAATGTAGCATGCAGATCGATTCTTGAGCCTCTGAGTTCCTCTACTATCTTCGAAAAGTTTTCCATCCCGAGGGTAGTCAATGAGGGGTTGATCCAACTTACTCCGAAGTCAACTTACAAAACTGGGGCTGGGTCCTCCTCAATACTCACCTTGTTGAGCACCTCATGGTAGGCCATCTTCTGCAAATCAGGCTGTGGTGGCGAGCTTCCAAAGTAAGTCATCTCAGGCATTTTCCAACCTAGAAATTTGCAGGACTTTAAAATCCTTAAAGGCCGAGGAGATGCCCTTGACCTTTTGAAGGTACTTTGCTATCTTAGGGACCGTAGCTTTAGAGTCTTCTCAGACCTGTCCAACGATTAGTTGGGAGTTGCTGAGAGCTTTCAAGTGCCAAACTCCAAGTTCTTGGGCGAGCTTGAGGCCAGTGAGAAGAGCCTCATACTCAGCTTTATTGTTAGATGCCTTGAAGCTAAAATGCAGGCCATACTCTTTTATGACTTTATTTGGGCTTGTGAGGATTAACCCAGCTCCACTTCTGTTCAAGTTAGAGGATTTGCCTTAGTAGTTGGTTCCTTAGCATGGGATGGAATGGGCCTGAAAGTAGGGGCGTAGTGTCCTAGCCAAGGTGATGAGAGTATAGGCTACCTTTTCTAGCTCAGGGTATCTTGTTTCGGCATCTCGGAGGACTCAACTTGAGTCTATACTCCATCTTCTTCTTGGATGAGGACCGAGCTTAGTGTTAAGGAAGAGGCAGCTAGATAAAGATAAAGTATTTTCCCTAGGCATGGTTTGGTACATAGTGGCGGCCAGCTAAGGTAGTCTCAAAGCTAGTCGAAGGTGGCTTGACACTCATTGAACTGTTGAAAATTCTTGATTTGCCTGAATACTTTGAAGAAGGGAAGGCATCTCTCAAATGATCTCTCCCCAAATATGCTGAGTGCGATGATGTGACCTACTAGGTGTTGTACCTCTTTCATACATGTGGGCATTATTTCTAGCATATCATTGATCCTCTCCAAATTGGCCTCAATCTTATGGAATTTCTCCTAGGTATTTCTCCTAGGTAACCTTGAAGATGCACTTGCTCGGATGCACTTGCTCGGATTGAGCTTCATGTGATACTTGCTCAGAGTTCAAAAGGTCTCCTCGAGGTCAATCATGTGATGCTCAGTTTGCCTGCTTTTGATCAACATGATGTAACGGTATACCTCCATATTATGGCTAATCTGGTCCTTGAAAATTTTATTGATGAAGTACTGGTAGGTGGCTCTCGCATTCTTCAGACCAAAGGGCATGGCGCTATAATAGTAGAGTCCTTTTTCAATAATGAAGCAGGTCTTTTCCTCATCCTCAAGCACAATCCGGATCTAGTTGTAACTCGAGAATGCATCTATGAAGTGTTAGATGTATGCCCTAGAAGCCAATCTGGCTGACACATTATTAATTCTGGAACATAATTTTGTACTTGACTTTATTATTATTGAATAATAAATGGGTATTTTTTTCATTCATATTGTTTATGTATCTATTAATCGTCCAAAAAATTAATAAGATTATGATACATATTCTCAAGAGTTGAGAATTTGAGCCATGTATCATTGGTGATTAATTTCTAAATGCTCCTGATCAATGGATCATCGCGAGGACGGTGATCGATCGAAAGAGATCAGTGCACAGATTGCTTTTCTTATGGATGGACGAGACTCGAGTCCATAGTGTAGGGATACTGAAGTGATAGTGCAGGTGCTTGTTAGAGAACAAGGGTACTGAGCGTGACCAAGACAAGAAGTTACTTGGATGTCTATCCACTCGTCAGTGACTTGCTTGATGTTGCAGTAGTGTGACTGGTCCTTTGATCTGCGGTGCTTCGGCTACTCACAGTGAGGTTATTGTAGTTTTACTACACATATACATGGTTTCTAGTCATATGGGTTCTTGTAGTGTAGATTGGCTGCAATAGGTTCACTGTAGGAATAGGGTATGCACCTACATAGAATCTATCGACCTTGATAGATGAGGAGTGATCCTATGTGATCTATAAGACTAAGTTCGTAAGATCTTGGCCAGGGCAGTATGTACAGTGGAGAAAGAGTTTTTCACTCTCGAACTTAAGTCAAATAAATCTAGACATATGACAGACGACGGGATTTGATGAGTTATCCATGACCTCCGGTCTGTAGGGATCCACGATAGAAGGACTGTATCATACGATAACTGCATCTAGAGGTTCATCATTCCATTCTGCTGGGTAGCCACTACATGCTGCTAGGTGTCACTGGTGGATGGTGAGACTCACAGGGACCATCTTGATGGTCGATGATCCCTGGTGAGTTGAGTTGGAATTGTTCCAACCTATTGAAAGGAGTTTTCAATGATATTATGATAGAGATCACAATATATCTCACTACCAGACAAAATAGAACCTATGGGGTCACACACATTAGATTTATTGACCGATCCGATGGTTGAATTGTGATTGGGAATCATAAATAATCAATTTGATTGATAATTGGTAAAACCGCTAAGAATTAGTAAGTTGAAGAAGGAATAATTGCAATTGAATTACAATTTAATTTAATTAATTGGATCTAATTGGATTAGGATTTCAAATTAAATTAGAGTCCAACTTGGACTTGAATTTCTAAAGTTCTAATTGGATTATGACTGAAATTTTAACAAGTCCTAATTAGATTAGGATTTCTTAAGTCCTAATTAATTTGATCTAATTAATCTAATGACTCCTAATTGGATTAGGATTGAAGAGTTCAATTGAGTCATGGTTCAATTAAATCCTAATTAGATTAGGATTTGAATGAAAGGTAGATTGAGTTCATCTAATCCATTTTAGAAAAGGATTGGGCTCCAATCTATGTGGCTAAACCCACCCCACTTAATATGATTAAGTGGGGCGTGGGAATGGAGGGGAGAAGAGGGAGGGGCGTAGGCCCCTCCCTTGCTTGCGTGAAGAGAAAAGGAGGAGCGTACGCCCCTCCACTCTTTGAATTTAAATGAATAAAGATCAGCTCCTAAAATTTAGGAGCTCATCTCTATTCGCTAGGGATTAAAAAGAGGAGGCATGTGACCCCTCCTCTTCATGTTTTTCCTAGAGCATCACGGCAGCAAACCCCCCATCTTCTTCCTCTTTTCAGCCGCAAGAGAAAGAAAGGGAAAAAGAGTGTGGCGTGGCCCTTCTTCCTCCCATTCTTTGGTTCTAACGCAAAAGAAAACAAAAGGCTGCAAAGGGCCTTTTGGATCTTCTTCATTGAACCATCCTTCTTCTTCCTCCTCCCTTAGGAATTTAAGAGTTGATTCAGAAGGAGGTGGTCAGCCATCAAAAGTCTTCTCTGCAAGGAAGCTAGCACCCTGGGGAGATTTAAAGACTTTGATCAGTCCTCTGCCTCGTGTGGATACCTGTAGAGGCCAGACGTGTGTGCGGCTTCCATCGAACCTCCATCAAATTCACGAATATCAGATTTGCGGTGATCATCTACCCGCACAAGGTGAAGATCTGATCTTCCTAATGATGTAAAATAGTTTAAAATATTTAATCATAATCTATCTACAAACGACACTGTAAAATATGTTCATGTGATGAACAGGATCTCGCGCATGCCTTTCCGCAGCACATTGATTTTTTCTGAAATTTTCTGCGGCATGCATGGGTTTCTAACAGTGGTATCAGAGCCAGGTTGCATAGATTAAGATTAGGATTAAATGATTAAGGCATAATAGATCTGAAAATTTAAAGATTATGCTTGCTGAATTTTTCTGCATGCAAAAATTTCAGCTTGTTGATTTTTTTGCATGCTGATTTTTATGTGATTAGATTAATGATTCTATTGCTTTGTTAATATGATTACAAGTATTTAGAATCAAATCTTGCATGATCAGCAACTCATGAGATAATATAATCTGTTAAATATTCAGATCTATAAATTATATTTAATGCATGAGATGCGTATGGTGATGATCATGGATGGATCCTTTACATATGCTGAAATATTCTGCGATGTTCTGTGATGTTATGTGATGGCATGTAAATCAGATTTTCAGATGCCTGCATGCATCTTATATTGATGTATTAGAGACCTGCGTGTCTCATGAAAAAGGTTATAATTATTATTTAATTTTATTTAATTTTTAAAGTTATCTGGGATGTAATCTATGATGTGTTTGCACGTCAATGATTGATCGGTGCATGCCTCTACAAGCACGATTTGCGCGGATCGAGATCAAGGGTTGATTGAAGATGGATTAAAGAGTTGACCACAATTGGACCTAGGGGATCAAAATCGAGTCAAGAGTTGAAGACGATCTAATCAATTGACGTGCATGTGCTTGTACTATGACCCCATCCTGGATCCATGATCATCACCAGTTAAATTTATTTGTTGATATTATGCTTGGATGTTTATAATTATGTCTATGCATAGCAGGTAGATATATATTTGCATGAGATGTGGATAGTCGATCGAGAGAGATCTAAATTAAAACCTCCTCAATCAGTCGAGAGTGAACCAACATCAGCTAGTCATATTAGATTAATTGATCTAATTGATGTTTAGGAAAGCCTGAAAAGTGGTTACTTAATTAGGACCTTATTCTCCTAGTAAGGGGAACCTCCCACCTGCTTACCTGGCCAATTGCTCGATTACATCTTATGAAGAACTCAAGATTGCAAACACTAAGATATGATTATGCAATATTAAGTCCATAGGTCTTCCACCGTAGTAGAGCTGCTAAGGTCTTTCCGGTGTTGATTTATCTCGGCTGAACACATGATAAGTGCTAAATAATGCATATATTAATATCTTTCTCATAGCACTTATTATTATTTTAATTCACATATTTTAAATGTAAACATAAAAAAATGTGTTTCCCTTCATCATTGCATTTTAATAAATTATTTGGTAATTCGAGTTTGATTTAATTATTTTGGATCGAATTCAACGTATGCAGGTCGGGTCAAACCCATCATCTGACTCATAACCATGAAGCCTGATCACGCTAGAGCACACGTGGCAGCCATCCCGAATGACACATGCCAAAGTACATGGGATTTCAAAAGTAAGAAGAATCATGAACGCCTGGATGGCGGGATTACTTTGCAAACAAACATGCATCTAATCATGATCCAGCATCTCCACTTCTCCGTGATACAACCCATGCATCCCAGTTTGTTTTCTTATCCAGCATCTACAGCCAACTTCATGTTATCTTACACATCCAACAAACATTTCCTTGTTTCGGGATTAATTCCAGCATCTCAGCCACATCCAGCCAACGACGATTATCCCCAAATTTCCGGATCATATATCCCAATGTCCCATGCTCATCTCGAGTGTTCTTCCTCACATCCCGCTCAGACTAACTCCACGGACAAGCCTCCCCTGCTTCCTTCCCGCATGCTCCACATCACAGCCGTAACCTCCTTCCAAACCAAATCCAGAGCCTGTCCCAACCTCCCTCCGGATCATGTTCGTTACCAAACTCCATCCCAACTTCATATCACCCTTCCCCAATCCGTGAACGCGATCCAGCACCCCACGTATCTCCCAGCTTCATCCCGTTCATATCCGCATCCCCTGCATCCCAGATCCCATCGAATCAAGCCAACCTCCTTCGGATTCCTTCCATTTCCACGAACAAAGCCATCTCTTCCCCTGTTTCGGAACCACTCCCAGCTATATCCAAAGCATCTTTATCCCATCTCCCAACCAACTCCAGCTCTCATCCACGAATTCCTCCCGGCCGTAAACATCACTCCCTGATTTTTTATCCAACGCCCGAGCTGCCGAATCCCATGGATCATCTCCCCTGTTCCCAACCAAATCGAGTTCATCCTCCTGTGATCCACTCATCTCCCAGCTTTATCCCTTCCGTATTCCAAATCCCAGCATCCATGCTTCATCCTCCCGAACTCCACCATCAGCGAATCCCTTGCATCCTCTTCCTCTGTTCCGAAACAAAGCTAACAACCGTATCCTCTTCCGAACCAAATCCAACACCCCAAACCTCCCAGCCATCAAATCTTATCTCCCAGATTAGATCACCTCCCAAGGATTGCATCCCATCCAGCTCCTCCCAGCCAAGATCCTCTCAATATCTTCATCTCGACTGCGTTGAAGCAACATCACTCCTTCCGGATCATGTCTCCTGTTTCAAGATCACATCCATTCGAATCTCCCAACACCCCAGCTCACGAATCCATCAGTTTCTTCCTTCCATCCTTGCCCGGATCAGCTTGTATCCAAGATTTCCACTTCCAAAATCTTGCCGTTCGTGATCCATTGGCCAGCCGTTCTCAGGATACTTCCCGTTCGCACTCAACCTCCGAGATCCTCTCACATCCACAGCTTTCTCTTGCTTCGGAACAGAGCCGAGACCCATTCCATTATCCTCCGGATTCTCCCCAGCAGAACCAGAGCTCATCCACGGATAAGCTCCAATCCCACTTCCGCGTCCGAGTACTCCGCGATCAGCTCACAGCTCATGTTTTCCCCAGCGTCCGGATCAGATACGCAGCGGATCAGATCAACCCTTGACAACCTTATCCTCCCACCCACATGAAGAAACAGAGGAGGAGGGAGGGGGAGTTTGCAGCTATAAAAGGGGAGGAGACGGACCCCATGAACCCATCTCTTCGCTGGAGAAGCTTGGGTTCCCGGACCAAGTTCCCACAAAAATAAGAGGGAGAGGAGACTTTGGGTATTTTGGGAATGATTTCCCAAAGAAAAAAATAATGAAGTTCAAAAGGAAAAGGAAGCCGATGGGAGAAAAGAGGGAGAACCCAGTCATGATGAAGGCCTTCTACATCGCTGCTGCTGTCGCCCACGACTCCATGGAAGGCTGATCTCCTCACTAGGGCTGGATGCAGCCCTAACAAAGGGACACGGGTTTTATGTATTTAATTTTTATATTCTTGAAGTTGTATGAACCTTATTTTGCTCCTAATGAATATTTTATTTTATCTCATATTTAATTTCTGTGATTTTAAGTATGACGTTTATACAACTGCTCTTCGTGATCATTGAAGTAAAAATAAGATAGTTCATGCTTAAGGAAGATGCGATGTGCTGCCACCTTAGATTAGGGTAGACATTTCATGCTAACTAAAGATGGATTATGCCTAAATTACTTTTGTGAAATTTTATTCGAATGCTTATTAGGCTTGTAGCCAATTTGCATGTTAATCCAAGAATAAATTAAAATACAAATAACCCTTGTTTCGATGTTAGTGGTGAATTCCTTGCCCTAGGTTCTCCCAAACTGATATCATTTTAATTGCATTTTTTATTAAATTGCTTAGTTTGATAGTTTTCACAAACTCTTCCTTTTAAATATTTTTATTTTTAAGAAAACAACTGTGCCCCAATCTCTGTGGATCGATACCCGTAATCACTATTCTACCAGATACGTGCTATTGCGTGGTCTTTAAAGTTGACTATCAACACAGTGGGCAAGTTGCATCGGAGGACTGGACCTCTCTATTAGACATGAGATGTTGCAGGGTAAAGGTGAGGTTGGGCGCCAATAACTGTTAGGTGAGGACCCAATGACGACTTTATTTCTGCAGTTATACAGTGGGTCTGACTTAACTAAGAAATGGGGCCAATAACTATTAGGTGAGGTCTTAATTGTTAGATGTATGCCCTAGAAGCCAATCTGGCAGACACATTATTTTCTCTGGGACATAAATTTGTACTTGACTTTATTATTATTGAATAATAAATGGGCATCTTTTCATTCATATTGTTTATGTGTCTATGAATCGTCCAAGAAATTAATAAGATGATGATACATATTCTCAAGAGTTGAGAATTTGAGCCATGTATCATTGGTGATTAATTTCTAAATGCTTATGATCAATGGATCATCACGAGGACGGTGATCGATCCGATCAGTGCACAGATCGCTTTCCTTATGGATGGACGAGACTCGAGTCCACAGTGTAGGGACACTGAAGTGAGAGTGCAGGTGCTTGTTAGAGAACAAGGGTACTGAGCGTGACCAAGACAAGAAGTCACTTGGATGTCTATCCACTCGTCAGTGACTTGCTTGATGTTGCAGTAGTATGACTGGTCCTTTGACCTGCGGTGCTTCGGCTGCTCACAGTGAGGTTATTGTAGTTTGACTGCACATACACATGGTCTCTAGTCATATGGGTCCTTGTAGTGTAGATTGGCTACAGTAAGTTTACTGTAGGAGTAGGGTACGCACCTACATGGAATCTATTGACCTTGATAGATGAGGAGTGATCCTATGTGATTTATTAGACTGAGTTCTAAGACCTTGGCCAGGGCAGTAATATATAGTGGAGAAAGAGTTTTCCACTATCGAACTCAAGTCAAATAAATCTAGACATATGACAGACGACGGGGTTTGACGAGTTATCCATGACCTCCGGTCTGTAGGGATCCACGATAGAAGAACTGTATCATACGATAACTGCACCTAGAGGTTCATCATTCTATTCTGCTGGGTGGCCACTACATACTGCTAGGCGTCACTGGTGGATGGTGAGACTCACAGGGATCATCTTGATGGTCGATAAACCCTGATGAGTTGAGTTGGAATTGTTTCAACCCATTGAAAGGAGTTTTCAATGATATTGTGATAGAGATTGCAATATATCTCACTACCAGTCAGAATAGAACCTATGGGGTCACACACATTAGAGGTATTGACCGATCCGATGGTTGAATGTGATTAGGAATCACAAATAATCAATTAGATTGATAAATGAAAATCCGCTAAGAGTTAGTGGTTAGAAGAAGGATTAATTGCAATCGGATTGCAATTTAATTTAATTAATTGGATTTAATTAATTGGACTTGATCATGAGTCCTACTTGGAGTGGGATTCATGAAGTCCTAATTGGATTAGGATTTCAAATTAAATTAGAATCCTATTTGGAATAGGATTTCTAAAGTCCTAATTGTCTTAGGGCTGAAAATTGAACAAGTCCTGATTAGATTAGGATTTTCTTAAGTCCTAATTAATTTTAAATTTAATCTAATTAATTTCATGACTCCTAATTGGATTAGGATTGAAGAGTTCAATAGAGTCATGGTTCAATTAAATCCTAATTAGATTAGGATAAGGAGGAAATTGAAATGGGTTCATACAAGTCCTATTTTGACTAGGATTGGACTCATGCACTAGACCCAAATTAAATCACCCATTAATTTGATTAAGTGGCAGATTTAAATGGATAAGAGGGAGGGGAATATGCCCCTCTCTTTGAGCCATGCGTGGGAGAAAAAGGAAGGGAGCACGCCCCTCCTAGGTGGCATGAAATAGAGATAAGGATGAGCTCCTAAAAAATAGGAGCTCATCTTTATCCCTTTGCATTTCAAAATGGAGAGGTGATTTCGGCCAGAATTTTTGATGCTTTTCTTGGGCATTTCGTGAGAACCTCTCTTCCCTTCATTCCTCCTTCCAGCTGCAAGAGAAAAGGGAGAAAAAGAAAGGGTGGTGGCGCCTTCTTCTTCCTCTTCCTTGGGTCTAGCGCATGAGAAAAGAAAAAGGCTGCAAGGGCTTTGTTTTTGTTCCTTGATCCATCCTTCTTCTACCTCCTCCCTTTTGGCATTCAAGAGTTGATTGAAAGGGAGGACTTCAGCCATCAAAAGCCATCTCTGCAAGGGAGCTAGCACCCTGGGGAGATACGTAGGCTTCGATCGAATCATTACCTCGTGTGGATACCCGTAGAGGCCGGACGCGTGTGCGGCTTCCATCGAACCTTCTACAAATCCACGTGAATCAGATTTGCGGAGACCATCTACCCGCACAAGGTGAAGATCTAATCTTCTTAATGATTTTAAAATAGTTTAAAATAATTTAATTCTAATCTATCTACAAACGAATGGTTTTAAAATACGTTCATGCGATGAACGGATCCCGCATAGTTTTTCCGCTGCAATCTGAAAATTATTTCGAATTTTCATGGCATATGTGGGATCCTAACATTAATGACTTAGAGACCAAGTAACACTGCAATTTGATTGGGAAGCATTGTAAAAGAGTTGTACACTCATCCATTTATATGTCACCAATAACTGTTAGGTGAGGCAGCATATAAATTCTAGTCGCGTAGGGTTTTCGTTTCTCCATCAGGGGAGTATGAGGGATTCGAGAAAATAGTGGGAATGTATTTGTTTTAAAAGATCCTAGAACAAATTAAGATCAAGTACAAGTCTAACTAGAATCTTTACTCTCTACAGATCACAATGTCAACTTCTAACCCTTTGATCCGTATTCTTGAGACCAACCGACTGACTGGAACCAATTACAAAGACTAGCTTAAAAATCTCAAAATCATTCTGAGTTGCGAGAAACTAGGCTATGTACTCGAGAATAATATCCTCAGGTTACCATCACGTCCGACCGATGATCAGCATGAGACGCATGAAAAATGAACGGACGATGATATTAGGATCAAGTGCTACATCATGGCATCCATGTCAAATGAACTCCAAGGCCAGCATGAGAATATGAAGACTACTAGGGAGATATTGGCACACCTGCAAGAGTTGTATGGTGAGCAGAGCCGCACAGCACGCTTTGAAGTGTCCAAAAGGCACTTCAAGGCAAAGATGCGCGAGGGGCAGTCTGTCCATGATCGCAGTTTGACTATGATCGAGGACCTAGAGGAGCTTGAGAAGCTCAGTATAACCATGCACAAGGAATTGCAAGTAGATCTGATCCTGCAATCCCATCCTGATTCATTTGGGCAGTTTATAGTAAACTACCATATGAATAAGATTGAATGCACTAAGACCGAATAGTTGAACATGTTGGTAACTGCTGAAGGGATCTTGAAAGTTTCAAGGGGCACTGTTCTTGCTGCTGAGCTGACTTCTGGTTCCAAGAGAAAGTCTACTTGAAAGAAAAAGAAGCCTGCAAAGAAGCAGAAGAAAAATAAGAAGCCAAAGAAGGAAGTTCAAAAGAAAAAGGCTAATGACAAAGAAAAATGTTTCCACTGCAATGTCGATGGCCACTGGAAAAGGAACTGCCCTTCATATCTTGAGAGCCTGAAGAACAAAAAGGCAGACACACCTTTAGAAGGTATGTTAGACTTGCTCGTAATTGAAACTAACCTTACGGTTTCTTCTACTTCTAGTTGGTTATAGATTCTGGTTCTAGTGCTCACTTGTGCACTACTATGCAGGGTCTAAAGAAAAGTAGGAGGCTGGCGGAAGGTGCAGTAACCCTTAGGGTTGGCAACAGGGCAAGAGTTGCTGCTGTAGCTATGGGCACCTATCCTCTGCAACTGCCGTCTGGTTTTAGTTTGTTGCTTAGAGACTGTTATTATGTCCCTGCTGCTAGTAGAAATTTGATTTCTGTTTCGTGTTTAGCACAGGAGATCATGTTTTTATATTTGACAAAGACTGTTGTTCTATTTATTTCAAAAATAAATTAGTTACACGTGGTTTCATGATTGACAGTCTCTATCATTTACATGTCTATGTATCTATGAATGTGTCTGAGCAAGTAGTGAGTGCCATAGGATCCAAAAGATCCAAAGATGAGATAAACCAGAAGTATTTGTGGCACCTCGGGCTTGGCTATATTGGAGAAGACAGAATGAACAAAATGGAGAAAGATGGGCTTCTTGGCTCATTGACTTCCGAGTCGTATCCAGTTAATCTTGATGAGAAAACAGACATAACATATACAAATGCTTAAGAAAAATGATGGACGAAGGGCCTTCAACCATGTTCACAATAGAATATTTAATTCACAAACTAGGTGAAGCCAAGTGTACCTAATGGAGATTACCGCACAAGAATGAAAAAAATAGAAAAATAGAAGAAACCGAGGTAGGCTAAACAGGACCGAACCGCCCGGTTCGGCCCGTACCGAGCCGACCTGGTGGAAAACTAGGTTGGTTCGCCTATTGGAATTGGTTCCGGCCTCAAACCGGCCAGAACAGGTTCTAGACCAACTGGACAAGCCGAGAAAGGCCCGAATCGCACCATACCGGCCTGGAACCAATCGGAACCGGCCGATTTCATTCGAACTCGGTGCGAACTGGACCGTTCGCACCGAGTCGACTCGGTTTGAAACCGAGCCCCTTCCCCTATGCTTCTTTTGGTAAAAAAAAGTGTCGGGTTCCCAACAGTTTTTTTTATGAAGTTTGTTTAGCCGTCTAATGACCAAACGACTCCCTCTTCCCCACAATTTGCGAAATCACATCGATTCAGCGTGATTGAAGGAAGATCCAAGCCTTCATAAGATGTAAAATCAGAAGTGTATTAAGGGGCATGCATGCTACTCTCCAACAAAAATTGGTGTCCATTTATTCAAGTTTTGATGCAATCACACGCACAGTAGCCTAAGCCTAAATTTGAAAAAAAAATAAAAAATAAGTAGCCTTTGATGCATGCCCACGGGCTTATAAAAATATATATAGCATCCATTGCTTGGTTCTACATGGATCTGAGCTGAAATTAATTTTTTAATATTTATATTTAATATTTATTTTTAAATTTAAAAAATAATTAAAAATATTTAATTAATACCAAAAATTATAAAAAAATTAGTCGTACATATTACATAATTCAGAAATAATTTCTGAAGTAGAAAATGTATTTTTTAAATTTATGAGGTTTAAATATATTTTTAAATTTAAAAATTATTAAAATATATAAATAAATGAAAGAATATGATATATTTGTATTATGTATTAGATAAATCAGATGTACTTTCTATAATAAAAAAATATCTTCAACATAACAAAATTTTGCTATTTTTATATAATTGATAAACTGTCAGATAAAGAGGCATCCGCTCCAGATGACGAGAAGGCACAGATCCAAACTGCCATGCAGGCGAGCCTGGATGATTAGTGGCAGCAAGAAGAGATAGCTAAGCATAAGGCTCGATTTAAACCCTTATACTATGAGTTGGACTCCAATTCTGCAAGCAGCGGGGCAAATCCAAAATTTAGGAAAACCTCCTCAATTAGGAAGGTCGTTAAGTGAGGCGGTGGCCGTATTGCATCTATGCGAGGAGCTTTTGGTAGCCAAAAAAAGTCATTCACAGAGATTTCACTAAGAACAACAATCCATGATTTAGATCTATATGCCTTTCTCAATAGAGATTCAAAGTAGCAGAGGGTTGACACAATGCTGAAGAAGGATAAGAAAAAAGATATGTGGTGAGCTATTTGATCCTGGTTCCACTTCAGCCATATACTGGTGAGCTATTGGATCCTAATTCCACTTCAACCACATCCCGATGAATGTTGCAGACAATACGTACTATAGGTTTGCTATTTTCTCCATACAGGTTGTCGATCCCGGTGTAGACCTTCTAGGCCCGAAGGACATCTACAGTGAGCTTCTTGACAATAATGAGCTAGAGAAGTGGATTGCTTTATACAAGAGCAAGTGGCTCACATATGGACTGATGTGGTGTGATGATTGGATCGATCCTACCACACAGAACATTAACTTCTTTATTGTGATATGAAAACTTTCTTCCACAAATCGGTTAATGCTTCCGATAAGATATACGACGCTACGTATATCCTCAAATTAATGGAGGAGATGATTAATCAGGTAGGAGAGGAGAATGTCATACGGGTCATCACTAATAACGGATCACAATATAAGACCGTCGAAGAGATCTAAATGAGCGGCAGCCACATATTTTTTTGGACCCCATGTGCTGCACATTGTATCGACCATATATTGATGGACATTGCAAAGATTCATAGTGTCACGCCCCGAACCCAGCGCCCGAGTCCGGTACGCGACCGGCCGCATGAGCCCTAGAGCAGTGCCTTAAAAATCATGCAAAGCCTATGATTAACAAAAATTCCAATAAATCCATAATTAACTTAGTAATTCAAATAGGCAAGTCCGACATGTCCAAATAAACGAATTAATTCAATTACAAGATCTTCAAGTGTTCATCGTCATCAAGGAAGCATAAACAAACTAACTAGCTAATGACTCTGATACTTGCACTCTGCGCCCATCCCATCCAAATCTAAGCATCCTGCAACTCTGATAAAAAGAAAGAAGAAAAGGGAATGAGCTTTACAGCCCAGTAAGAATTCTTACACATCCACACCAAGACAATAATAATATAAATCAGAAAACCACGACAAGTCGATGCACATATCATGAAGTCATAAACCGGCTATCAAAGCTCAAATAATCAATATAAGTATGTACATCAAACATCAATAAAAGTCCAGCCACACAAGAATGATATAGCATATGATAGCTCATAAACCTGTATTATAGTTTCAATGCATTTTCTTCAACTTGATCCGGATCAATTATCTCTCCGACTTTGGGTCAAATCTCGGTCACATTTCTCAGCCTGTGGTGGGGCTACCAAATTATCACATTTTCAGCCTGTAGCAGGGCCTGCACATTATAGTTCCACATTTCTAGCCTGTGATAGGGCATGCCAAAGTATCACATTTTCAGCCTATGGCGGGACCTGCACATTGTAGTTCCACATTTCTAGCCTGT